>NC_079223.1:7112682-7120634 GCF_029633865.1 Lampris incognitus
AAAAAAAAAAAATCCACTTCATACTCATAAAGACACAGTCATACTGGGGGTGTCCGTGTAGCGTGGCAGTCTATTCCATTGCCTACCAACACGGGCATCACCAGTTCGAATCCCCGTGTTACCTCCGACTTGGTCGGGCATCCCTACAGACACCATTGGCCGTGTCTGCAGGTGGGAAGCCGGATGCGGGTATGTGTCCTGGTCGCTGCACTAGCGCCTCCTCTGGTCGGTTGAGGCGCCTGTTCGCGGGGGAGGTGGAACTGGGGGAGAATAGCGTGATCCTCCCATGCGCTACATCCCCCTGGCGAAACTCCTCACTGTCAGGTGAGAAGAAGCGGCTGGTGACTCCACATGTATGGGAGGAGGCATGTGGTAGTCTGCAGCCCTCCCCGGATCAGCAGAGGGGGTGGAGCAGCAACCGGGACGGGTTGGAAGAGTGGGGTAATTGGCCAAGTACAACTGGGGAGAAAAAGGGGGGGGGGAATTTAAAAAAAAACAGTGATACTGGTAATAGAATACTTACCATACATACTCACACATCCCTCATCCATATTTTTCACCAAGGATCCTTATGTCTCTGCAGTTTGTGTAATGCAGCACATAATCAACCATCACTCCTGCCTCCTGGTCTCAGTCCCGTGATTGAGGGGCAAATAACTCAGCTGTGGAGATGGATGAGAGAGGAGTCATGGTTGGGGGTTGCAGCTGGCGCACTACACTCTTAACTAGGAAACTGCAGTATGTGCAAGGGCAGAAACACGTGCGCCTTGCGTTATCGTACCCCTTTGCTTCCCGCTAGAGCCGATAAGCTCGGGCAAGGGTGCACACCAGAGCGTAGGTCGAAGCTCGGGGAGAAACACCGTCTCTTGTTACAAAGGAGGTCTTAGCCCCTGTGTTAGGAAGCGGTGTTGGGGGTCGAAAAGTAAAGAGTCTGAGCTTTATAGACTGGGGAGGTGAGAGAGGGCAGCCCCGTATGCATGTGGTGTAAGAGGTGGTGGTGGTGGGAGGGGGCGGGGGTTGATGCAGCCTACAAGCAGATGCATACGCAGCTTTCCATGTGTGCAGTGACTCCAGCTATTACAGGGGGAAATGTTGATAAGGCGTGTTGTTACAGCGGGGGCAGTGGGCTGTGAGAATCCCCTCTCATTTCACATCAGCAGCCACTGACTTGCGTCCTCTGTTTTGTCCGTTTCTGCACATTCGCCCTGGCGCTTTGTGGAACGTTGAATTTCATGACGAAATGAGAGAAGTGGGAGAGAACGGGATGTTTTAAGAGAGATTTAGAGGACAGGCATAGAGAGATTGAAGGATTTGTGCTATCTAGTTGTTTAAAGATATGGGGCATGAGCAGTCAGGGTGGAAGAGCTCCTCCTACTTTCCAGAAAGGCTTTGTGCAGAATGGATAAGCCAAGCCTAAAGGTCTGGTGGACTGATTAAAGGACAGTATGGACAACAGCCATAACCGACTTCTCACACCAGCAGATGTTTGCATTACCTCATTATCTCCACCAGGCATAGCCTGGAGAGGATTATCCATTTTGGCGTTTGTGTGTGTGTGTGTGTGTCTGTGTCCGTGTGTCCGCGGCTAATCTCACAAACTGCTGGACCTATCAGCCTAAAAGATCTTGTGCACAGTCGTGACTGTATGACGAAGAACCTCTCGTGGTTGCGACGATTCAAAACCTGCGAATAACATTTGTTCTCGCTGTTGCCGCTCCCTCTCTTCGTTCACCGTCGCTCGCTGAACCAACGCGGCTGTCTGTCGCTGCCTGATCTGAGTCAGCCGTGCGGATGAGCGACTCACATTTACGGTCGAGTCAGATCGGGCAGCAACCGTGTCAAAACCAAAACATTATGTATCCGGGCCTGAACCTTCACTGCCGAGCTCAGCTAGGGTTGGGCGAGCATTACTGTTTTCATATCTTCCAATCATGGCCACTTGAGATCAGCAGGAGGTGGAGGGAGTTACATCACAGCACGCCAGTTAAGCATGCCAGTAGTAGTAGCAAATTTATTCGCTCCCCCCCCCCCTTTTTCTCCCCAGTTGTATGCAGCCAGTTACCCCACTCCTCCGAGCCGTCCCAGTCACTGCTCCACCCCCTCTGCCGATCCGGGGAGGGCTGCAGACTACCACATGCCTCCTCCGACACATGTGGAGTCACCAGCCGCCTCTTTTCACTTGACAGTGAGGAGTTTCACCAGGGGGACGTAGCGCATGGGGAGATCATGCTAACCCCCCCCAGCCCCCGAATAGGTGCTCCGACCGAGCAGAGGAGGCACTAGTGCAGCGACCAGGACACATACCCACACCCGGCTTCCCACCCGCAGACACAGCCAATTGTGTCTGTAGGGACACCCGACCAAGCCGGAGGTAACACGGGGATTTGAACCGCCGATCCCCGCGTTGGTAGGCAACGGAATAGATCGCCACACCACCCGATATTTATTTATTTTCATTAAATAATGTATTCTCTGCTTAGCATTTTTTAACTGATTATTTACATTAGAATTTAATTTGGATTAAAGATTTAGAATAATCATTTTGAGGGTGGCTCAGCGTCTGACGGAGCTTTGAAATAATCGAACCTTTAAGCTTTCCGCAAGCAATACACTTAAAATTTCGTGAATAAATATTTATAAGAGAGTGTGAACATATAATTTAACATATTTAAACATTAAAAAAAAATCTATTCAACAGCAGTGTCTCCTCTCTTCAAATAAGGGCTCTCTTCTAAAAGTCTGTGTGTCTGCTTGGTGCGACAGTATCACAGCATCGTGTTCTGCTTAACATTGTTATCTTGTTAATATAACAGCACAAATCATATCCATAACCTTAATTACTCTTGTGGAGTGCGGAGCAGTTTTGGTTAGCAGACATGGCAAACGGAGATGCGGAGTGTCAGATCCATGGAAAAGAGACAGCAGACTGGTTTGTAATTAAGGATTTAAGGATCACTCGTCGCCCGTGTTGATTAACGGGGCTCCGCGGGCGGACACGCCGCTCCACCAGAAACCTCTCCAAGTTCACAGTAGGGTGCACATCTCTAGATCCTAGAGATTATTTCATAACATCTTAGTGCTGATAGTAACTTAGTTAGTCGCCTTCATGTCAGCATAGGAGAAACCAATCGTCGGTATATGAGCTGATCACCAAACAGCACAAGCCTGATCTCGGCACAGGACAACTGGAGGAACCAAAAATAATTCACCGTATTCACCTCGCCGCCACGCGGGAGTGCCACAGTCTCCGATGTTAAATCTCTGCTATAAAGATACAACTTCAGGAGTAGGGTTAATTACAGACACAACTGGAATCTTCTCGGTAGCGTGGCTGAGCTATGTTTTCTTACCGCAGTCAATCAGCAGAGCAGCCGTTCAGATTCTTTCATTTTATAACATGAAAACCGCCATGGTTAAACACATTTCAAAAAGTTAATAAGGGCTTTGAAAGTGCGACAACCTGATATCTGCCATTTCATGTCAGACGTGGTCACATCCATGTGAGGGTCGTCCGCCTAGGAGGCTGCACATCCTCAGACTGACAGGCGAAACGTTTTTATCAGGCAGATTTCTTAGCGTGAGCGCTGCATATTAACAACCTTTTTTTTCCCTCCATTTGTCCCGTTCAGTCGTCTCGGGTGCTGTGCAAAAGTCTTATATTTCCCTTCTCCCGGTAGGTGAAAAAAGGGTTTGTCGCCAAATTTGAACACGGGACAAGGGGAGATACGTGTACCTGGTGGAGATCTGCACCCTACCGAGTGCACTCCTCCAGTTTTAAGCAAGTAACTTGAAATAAAGCATGTTTGTTTTTTGTTTTGTTTTTTTGTTACTACTTTATCGACCCCCGTGGGGAAATCCTTCCTCTACATTGTGCAGCGCCCGGGGAAGTTGCGAGATCCCCAGGTATATATCTAATGTAAAATCCGTTTGAAATGGGCTTTGGATGGGTTGATATTGTGTAAAATACTGACACTAGTATTGGTCAGTGAACGGCCGATTAGGAGAAGGAAAAATGGTCATTGTCGTACTCCTTGAATTTTCAGTATTTGATTGATAGGTTTTGGCTGTGATTCCGCCAGACAGGTAGCCTGGGGGGGGGGGTTATGCATTTGTGTGTGCGTGTGTGTGTGCATGTATGTATGTGTGTACGTGCATGTGTGTTTGTCTGGCTGCAGCTAATCTCGCAAACTACTGGAGCCCCTCAGCCTGAACATCTTTGTTCACAGTTACGGCAGAAGGATGATGAACCTCCCGTGGTTGCGCCGATTCAAAACCGTTGAAAAACATTTGTTCTCGCTATCGCCGCTCCCCTCTCTTCATTCACTCTCCGGGTCGCTCAGCCAACGCTGCTCTCTGTCGCTGCCCGATCTGAGTCCACCGCCTGCGCGCACGACTCACGTCTACGGTTGAGTCAGATCAGGCAGCGACATGATCAAAAGTTGTCAAAATAATTTTGATAATAAAAAAAAAAAAGCGAAAGCTATAAAGGAACAACTTCCTCTAGGTGGCGGTCCAAACAGGAAGTGTTGCATATTCTTGTCGCTGCCCGATCTGAGTCAACCATAGATGTGAGTCGTGCATGCATGGCTTTATTGTATTATGAAATAAAGACCGGGTTAGGGTCAGACCAAAATGGTCACATAGCAAACCTTTTCTTTTTGTAAAGCGCATGTTCATATTAGACTTGGTCGCATCTGTGCGAGGGTCCAAGGCTGCACATCCCCAGACTGACATGGCAAAATGTTTTCATTAGGTAGATTTTTTTAGCTTGAGGGCTGCATATTAAAAACCGTTTTTTTCTCTCCATATTTCATGTTCAGTCGACTTGGGCGCTGTGCAAAAGTCTTATAATGGCAGGAAAACCACTGGTTTTTCTGTCCGTGTGTGTGTGTGTGTGACTGTCCGCTGTTAACCTTGCATACTACTGGGCCTGTCAGCCTAATAATTTCTGTGCACAGTTATGACTGTATGATCAAGAACCTCTCGTGGTTGCGGTGATTCAGAACCTTTGAAAAAACCGGTTTTACACCACGACTGAGTGCTACCTCCTCAGCTGGGTTCTCGTCTGAGCCGAGAAGCCGCGGAGATGTGGAGATATGCCTGGCAGGGGTCTGCACTCTACTGGGTGCACTCATGTAGTTTATAAATAATTTTGGCGCTTAATTAATATATCAGTGATATCATTTGAGGTTTTTACTGCAGTCAAATTAATAAAAAGAAAACAGGATTATTCATGCATAATACATCGTGGCATTAAATTTAGAGACTATAACTGTGGAAATAAAAAAATGAATGACTAGTAACTATATATTTTCTTGGGTTTGTTCCCCGCTCTGATAGATCTGAACCTCTGGTTGAGGACACCCCATGTGTTGTCCACACATTGTGTATACTGCCCATGTCTTAAGGGTCATTTATGACCCGCCTTCATTAAACCTCTAAATTAAAGCAGCTTAATTTAATTTTACACTCCAAATTTATTGTGCACGAAGACACAACCTGTCATTCATCACAAACTGAGTGACTGTCTGGGTTTTCCCTCTTCACCGTGCAGAAAGACTGCATTTAATCAGTGGACACCACTCGTTTCTATAGGGTCAAACTGGACCCAAACATGTCCATCCATCCATTATCTGAACCGCTTATCCCTCTCGCTGGGTCACGGGGACGCTGGAGCCTGTCCCAGCAGTCATTGGGCGGCAGGCGGGAAGACACCCTGGACAGGCCGCCAGGCCATCACACAGGGCCCACACACACACACACACACCCGGGGCTCGAACCCAGGACCTTCTTGCTGTGAGGCGACCGCACTAACCACCGCGCCACCATGCTGCCCTGCCAAACATGTCTTAGGGTCAGACATGACCCTAAGACAATCGTAGTACCCTAGTGGTGTGGAGCTTTCATGGAAATATGAACAAAAGTAACGTTTCTCTTTTCCAATGTTGGGGTCACTCTAGGAAAAGTCATCACATTTTAGTCTTTTCTCTGCTGTTAAACACACTTATGGATCGCTTTGACCCGTAACACAACACAAGGGATACAGTCGCCATTGTGTTCCCCTGCTTTTTGTGCAGACGGCAGACTGGTTGGCTAGATTTGTATGAATCCTTGTCTTGACTTGGTAGGTAATGTCTGAGATGCGTATGGTTGACTGGCCGTGCCCCTCCCGTTGCCTTCTATTACCCCGGCTCCAAACAGAAATGTCAGAGGAGGAGTGTATCTTCAGCTGTATGAGATGGGATTAGACCAGATTTCAGCATTTACCCCCCCCCCCTCCCCATATTTTCCATCCTCCATATCCCTCACTCTCCTAATCTGCTGCTCCCATTTCACGATGACAGGAAACCCAGCGGGGCTTGAAGGACGCCATCTCGGCTCACACTCTCAAGAGGGAATTTTCTGGGTAATGTGTGGAGACTATGATTTAAATGCACCTCAGAGGAATTGTGATCCTTCCCCCGCCTCTCGTTTCTATCGCAGATAAAGACAATGACTGTGAAGTCGGTGAAGCGTCAAATGTACGACAATCATCGTCCTCAGGCTGGTTACCGCAGCACACATGGAAGGGGACTGCAGATACATAATAATGCTGCCGCCATTTCCCCCAATCATGCAAGCGAGAGATCCAGAATTTCTCACCATCCTTTTTGCCTTTTTTTGTGAGGCGTATTCGGTTGGCTCAGGTACCCCACGTGGAGACAAGACATCTCTACATGATGCTATGCTATGGCTAAGCATCTCTCCAGAATTAATTGCTTTGTAGCCGAAAGTTAAATCCGGGCAAATCTCCACGGTGACATTATCCATGCACGGAATTATAGATGCCGTGATCCCTATTTGGACTGTGTGGTTGGGTAATTCATACAGAAAGGAGAGTGTGCCAGAGTTTGCAGGATCTGTGTATATACTGTGCTGCCTCTATCCATTATACATGGCTGTACAGTCCCCTGGATAATGTTTGGTTAATGTCAGCACCGGCTGTTAATGAGTCAAGGCGATGCAAGATTTTACCTTCGTTAAGAAAAGGTGATTTTTTTTTGTGTGTGACAGGAACACGGTAGATATTTCCTCTGAGCAGTTATTGGAAATATATCTGCTTATTTGCGGGGATCGTTTCCTTCGGTGCGATGGCGCCTCGTCAGTTGTTTTCGTTCCTTTTTTGTGGCGAACGAGCAGAGGTGACAGCGACTATCAGAGGCTCCTCTCGCTCTCAGGCAGGGCCCCCAGGGGCCGGGCTGAGCTTGTTTTACGCTGTCTCTCAATCTCCGTGTGGGGGTTGGTATTCTGAGTCCCTTCTCCTTCTCCTAATTGCATGCAACCCTTTCAAAAAAAAAAAACAACAAAAAAAAAAAAAACAAGCAGCCGAGGCACTCCGGCTGAGACGGAGGCGCTGTGATGGTGATGTATTCCAGAGAGCGGGGAGAAATAACGACTCCTTCGTCGGAGCAGCGTTCCCTCTTTTCCTTCCTTTACCTGACTACCAGGAGAGCGGTGCTGTTTGGTGGAATACACCTTTAATTGTGGTTTCAACTCCCCCTTTGTGGGGTATTAATCATGGGGGGGGAAAAAATGGCCTAAAAGGAAAGGCAACAGTGTGCGGTTGTGCGAATACGTCAGGCGAACAGAAAGGGCCGTGCTTTAATGCGGCCTCCTCCTCCGTCCGGTCTCCCTGTGTGTGCAGAACAGGATGGCTCGTTAGCTGGCGGCCACACGGCCCGCTGCCTTAATGCCACAGGTGAGAGTTACCGGTGGGAGCCGCTCGGCTCCTCGGAGGAGGAGGAGGTCGGTGTCACGCAATCCCCCGCGCTCCCATTAAAACACCCGCTCAGGGAAGGTGTCTCATTCAGACTCGCTGCTCCTCGCCAGGGCTAAGCCCCTGTAATTACCTCCCATAGCGCCCCCTGCAGCCGCAGATAGAGCAGGCCTGCACCCACGTGCCTGGCGACTAC
>NC_079223.1:7120834-7153334 GCF_029633865.1 Lampris incognitus
ATACTGCCATGGCTAAATACTGCCACGGCCAAATACTGCCACAGCTAACAAGGCCAAATACTGCCACAGCTACATGGAATACCACCATTGTCCTGCCGAGCACGCTGTGTTTTTTCCTGAGCCAGGAGGTTAAGAACGTTGACATTCCATTTGTTATTCCAGGTCGAATGATGAAATTCATTAACATGGACTCTCTCTCTCTCTCTCGGCTGTTTGAGTGCCTTTGTGCAGCATGTGCTGGATTCCTTGTCAGTATATGGGGCTCTGGATTTTTCCTCGTTCCACATGGATTTCGGCCACATTCGGATATTTTAATTCATGTCCGCATGAGTGTGTCAGAGGAAGAGCGAGTACATTTGGGAGTGGAGCAGCACAGCATGGAGTCACCACGGTTATTGACTTTTGACACAGCTGCCCCAGGCCTCGGGGTGGGATATAAATAGTCTCTCTCCATCTCGCTTCATTGCAGTGAGCAGAACAACAGCGTCTTTACACTAATATATAAGGAGACCATTTTCTTGTTCCCTGCACACAGTATTGTCCTCTTTCCACCAACCCGTTCTTTGTTGAACGTGTTTATCTTGAACATGCAAATCTCCGGAGTGATCTGCATATTCACAGTGTGTTTACAGTACATTACCACAGTGCCAGTTGTGCAAACAATACTGTGTCAGCTGCAGTCCTCAAACTTTTAATTCTGTCTGTCTGTATCTCAGTAGAGGAAGGAATTGCTTGAGATAATTGGTGCCCAATGGTACTGGTTCCACGTGCATCTAGCAAGTTCTCCAACATGCATATGCATGTTGATACACTTGTGCATGCATGCAAACACACCACACACACACACACACACACACACACACATGCAAACGGGCACTCAGTTGGAATGCCAAGTCTTGCCTGCACAGCTGTTTGCCAGGGTCGAGGAGCAAAGGCAATTTGGCCCCGGCCAAGTCTGAAATTACTTACACAATTACTTACACATATCTCTGGCAAAGAGAAATCTTCCAGGGTGCTCCTCAGCTAATTATTCCATAATTGTTGTTGGTGCCCTGTTGTTGATGGCTTCCATAGTGCCTTGTGTGGCGCTGTATGAAATATTAAACAGACGTCACGTCTTGTTCTGGTCAACATAATTACCTTTTTTTTTTCACCGCTGTGCCGCTCTCATCTCCAGCCCCTTGTGTTTTCCATAGAAGATTGTGTCGTACATACGACACACAAAACCATGCTGTTTTTAATTATGTGTTGTTGAGCAAACATTTAGCAGCACTTCTGTGGGAGGGACCGGTGTATTTTGTTAGTCTAGCACAGTATATTTGTATTTATATCTATCTGTCTATCTATCTATCTATCTATCTATCTATCTATCTATCTATGTATAAATATATAGATATATATATAGAAATATAGTTATTTATTGTAATATTTGTATATTTTTTTCATTTATTTCAAAACATAAAATTATTAAATTCTAAAATAAAAATATATTTATTTTTATTTCATATTTTATATATATATCAGATTCAGAATCGAATATACTACACACAAGACCATGCTGTTTTAATTGTGTATTGTTAAGCAAACATTTAGCAGCACTTCTGTGGGAGGGAACGGTGTATTCTGTTGGTCTAGCGCAGTATATTTGTATTTATATATATTTATTAAATTATAAAATAAACAAAAAAAATATGTGAATATTTATTTTTATTTTTATATTTTACATTTATTTTCATGCATGTGTGTTTATGTATGTATATGTGTGTGTGTGTGTGTGTGTGTGTGTGTGTGTGTGTGTGTGTGTGTGTGTGTGTGTGTGTAAAATCCAGTGACTCACTTGATTATTTTGCTCCTTATTTGTTGAGCACTTTCCCTACCATTTGAGTGTTTATATATATATATATATATATATTCCCCCCCATAGACTTGTTGGGAATATACTCCACACAGAACCATGCTGTTTTAATTGTGTGTTGTTGAGCAAACATTTAGCAGCACTTCTTTCTGAGAGGGGCTGGTGTATTGTGTGGCTGTAGCACAGCGTATTTCAGGATCCGGGTTTCTGAGCTAGATAGTCTCTCTTGTCATATATATCTGCCAGGGGTGGGGAATTTATGCTCTATTGTTACAACAATTCATCTTTCCCGAAACCGCACTGGCTCATAAAGCATTAGGCCGGGATGAGCAGCAGGAAGCTGAAGAGGGAGCGGCGTATCGTATGATGGTATGGAAATCAGCATAATTGAAACCAGTCTAAATGGGGCTTGCGAGGAGGGGAACTGGATCTGCTTTAAAAATGGCCAGGGCTTGTGGGAAAGCAACCACTCTTGTCAGCAGAAACCCTCGTCCTCCTCTTGTCCCCCCGTTTATGAATAATAGATTGTGTGACCCCCTGCCGTACCCTCTATACGTAGCTACCAGTCAGGAGTGTTAAGGTCCAACTGAGGAATCCGACGGTTGCAACTGAACACACATGTTGTAAGACTAGTTTGTGTTTCTTTTGCTTTTCCAGCAGACAGTCTGCTGCTGACTGTGTGTGTGTGTGTGTGTGTGTGTGTGTGTGTGTGTGTGTGTGTGTGTGTGTGTGTGTGTGTGTGTGTGTGTGTGTGTGTGTGTGTGCGTGTTACCTCCGGCTTGGTCAGGCGTCCCTACAGACACAATTGGCCGTGTTTGCGGGTGGGAAGCCGGATGTGGGTATGTGTCCTGGCCGCTGCACTAGCGCCTCCTCTGGTCAGTCGGGGCGCCTGTTCGAGGGGGAGGGGGAACTGGGTGGAATAGCGTGATCCTCCCACGCGCTACACCCCCCCTGGCGAAACTCCACATGTATCTCGGGGGAGGCTTGTGGTAGTGTGCAGCCCTCCCCGGATCGGCAGAGGGGGGTGGAGCAGAGACCGGGACGGCTCGGAAGAGTGGGGTAATTGGCTGGGAACAATTGGGGGGGTGGGGTGGGGGTCAACAATAGCAAATGAAATGTGTGCGTATGTGTGATTGTATACATATGCTTGTGTCAGTGCATGTGCTGAGGTGTGTGGGTTTGCATGTGCATGCCCGGTGTGTGTATTTGTGTGTCTGCACTGTAATCTGAGCGGTGCAGCGAGGGCCAGCAGTGCCGCCTGTGGGGGCCTAAACAAGCCGTGGCGTCTCAGCAGACTGCCGGCACGCCGCACGCCACACGGCCAGATCAAGCAGAGGGGCACGTGTTGTTCCCTCGTTGTCGCCCCCCCGTGCAGCCACATCAGGTGAGCGGCGCGCTACACAATCCGTGGCCTCATTCTGCTCGGCGTTATCAGTCTCACACCACTCCGCACCTCAAGAGGAGAGAGAGAGAGGGGGGGGGTGTTACTGGGATCACCGCGAATTCTGTGTATTTCCCCCGTAAATATGGCGTCCTAGACAATACGTACAACCTTTACGCACGTTCCCCGGGTCTGCAGCATGTGTGGTAGGGATGATTTTTTTTTTTTTGGTGGTCTTTGAAATGGTAGATGTGAACACTTCCTGTGACAGCAGGAATTTAAAATAGATATGATGCCTTCTTCATTTTATTACATCAGCGATGCTTAAAGCGTCTCCTTTCTCTCACCTCGCCGCAGTTTGCCGGTGTACGTGAAATATGCAGGTTATGCTGCTTCTCCACTGTCTCTGGGAAGGGAAGACCTGATGGATCGTTGTAGTAATTCTTCGTCTCTGGTGGCTCCAGGCTGGGTTTAACAGCTGGGATCAGACTCTCGGTCCCGTCTCCGCCACCTCCAGAACAACAGCGTCTCCATCCTGTGAGGTAACCGGGGCATGTCATGCACTGCTGCTCTCGTCCCGCGGATATTTTAAAACCCCCACAAGGGCCCCGCGTTGTCTGTTATTAGGTTACTTCCTGATCCCGATGAGCCGCGGCGAGGTGGGCTCCGTCTCGCCCCTCCCGCCGCGCTCCTCGGGGTCGTTATTGTCTCCGAGTCCGGAGAACCTAACAAAGGGTGCTTCGCCGATCGATCCGCAGCACGGCCCGACGCCTATGCTCTCATCCAGTTAGTCGTTTCTGAGGCAATTACAGGCCGGAAAGCCACGGTTATTTATATGAAAATATAACTGCTATTGAGCTGCAGCGTGGCCCGCTGCCCCTCCCTGGTCAATAGCGGGGCAGATCGATGGGCGGCCAGTCAGGCAGTCTCTGTGTGTTTATTCTTTCTCAATCCATAAACATTCACCCCGTAAACCCCGTTTCACAAACCTCGGTCACTGTAGCCACTATTGCCACATCCCCCCAGCCAGGGTAATTGTCTAATCATTACCACTTCATTAAATCTTAATAGGCGCTGTAGATTAGTGACAGGGTAATGACAGGAGTGAGGAAGGTATGATTCCATCAGCGGTGAAACAGCAACTGGAGAAACTTGTATTTGTTGTTGTGTGTGTGTGTATGTATGTGAGCGTGTTTCTGTTCAAGACTTGGATGGGAGTTGACACCCTGTGGACCTTTTTTTTTTTTTTTTTTTTTGGACTTTTTCTCCCCAGTTGTTTCCGGCCAATTACCCCGCTCTTCCAAGCCGTCCCGGTCTCTGCTCCACCCCCTCTGCCGATCCAGGAGGGCTGCAGACTACCACATGCCTCCTCCTCCCATACATGTGGAGTCGCCCGGCCGCTTCTTTTCACCTGACAGTGAGGAGTTTCACCAGGGGGACGTAGCGCGTGGGAGGATCACGCTACTCCCCCCAGTCCCCCCACCCCCGATCAGGCGTCCCAGCCGGCCAGAGGAGGCGCTAGTGCAGCACCTGGGACACATACCCACATCCGGCTTCCCACCCGCAGACACAGCCAATTGTGTCTGTAGGGACGCCCGGCCAAGCTAAAGGTAACACAAGGATTCGAACCGGCGATCCCCATGTTGGTAGGCAACAGAATAGACTGCCACACTACCCAGATGCCCTCCCTGTGGACTTTTGACTTGCTCTTCAGTCCACCGGTGCTACTACTACGCCGGAGGTCCGTTGTATAAATGTGTTCCCAGGAGTCCATGAGCAAGCGCTCTCCAAGGACTTCTCGCTACGACCGCTTCCTGCCAGGGAGGGCGACGCCGCACGATAACGTCGGACAAACGACATCAGCTGCAGGGGAAGACGTGATGGCGCCAAGGGAAGACGTGCACCACGGCGTACGGAGACCGATGTGCTCAGAGGCAGCGAACTCCTAGTGGCGGCATGCTGCTCCTCCATCACCCAGGGGAAGAACGAGTCGAGAGGCAAAGGTCTCTCTCTTTTTAACCGCAACTCCCGTGCCCCCCATACACCGCACGACCCCCCGCTCTTTTAGTCACACCAGCCAGAACGGACCAGAACTGACAACAGCACAACGAGCCCCCCCCGTGTCCCAAGTGGCATCATCAGTCCCCGACACGGTCCTACACTCGGTCAGTCAGTAAAGGGTCTCCTGCTTAGTCTGAGTCGAGCCCTCCAAAACAACACGAACACCACATCATTAGAACACAGTTTTACATCTAACATGAACACTCCCATCAGCCATTGTGCTCCCGGCCCAGCGTAGACCTGCCGGCAGTCAGAGCGACCGCCTCCCCCGGTCGCTACAGTGTGACGTCACTGTTTTGTTTGTGAGGTGCGTGTGTAGCAGACTTGGAATGGAGTGTGTACTCACCTTATTATTAGACACGTAGGGCCATCCGGGTGGCGTGGCGGTTCTGTTCCGTTGCCTACTAACACGAGGATCGCCGGTTCGAGTCCCTGCGTTACCCCCGGCTTGGTCGGGTGTCCCGACAGACACGATTGGCCGTGTCTGCGGGTGGGAAGCCGGATGTGGGTGTGTGCCCTGGTCGCTGCACTAGCGCCTCCGCTGGTCAGTTGGGGAACCTGTTCAGGGGGGAGGGGGAACTGGGGGGGAATAGCGTGATCCTCCCACGTGAAACTCCTCACTGGAGGCATGTGGTAGTCCGCAGCCCTCCCCGCGTCGGCTGAGGGGTGGAGCAGTGACCGGGACAGCTTAGAAGAGCGGGGTAGTTGGCCGGGGTACAACTGGGGAGAAAAAGGGAGAAAGATCCAAAAAAAAAACCCAAAACATAAAACAGTACATTCCACACAGCCCTCGCCCGCTGTTTAACATAAAAGTTTGTTTTATTTTTTTGCATTTGTGCGTTAGGAAAAGTTAGGCGTACTGTTGGGTCTAAGATCTTACACAGCCACCTGCCACTGCTGGGGGCGGAAGGGGGGGGGCGTGTTGCACCCACCAATAGGGGGAGCTGCAGCCTCCCCCCCGCATTAATGGGTACACATCAAATTGCGTTTCACTATATGATTGTGTGTGTGTGTGTTGGTGTGTTGTTGTTGCTCGAACCCGCCGGGCTCCCAGTAAGCCCAGAGGGGCAGGAAATGGGGCAGGAGAGGGAAGAGAAGCACAAGTGAACCAGCCTCCCACAATGCCTTATCGGCCTGTCGTATTATTTCACCACAAAGAGCGGCAGAGCTGTTTATCTCGGGCCCCCGTGCTGATAAGGCCTTGTGCCGCCAACAGAAGTGAGGCAGGGGAGGAGGGGGGGAGAACAAAACGTCACCGCGGTGCGAGGCCCCGCAGACGCCAAAAGCTTTTTATTACCTTGGACCGCAACGAGATGACTGATAAAGCCACAAAGACAATGAAGGAGGGAAAGACGGGCAGATAAGTTGGAGGGACGAGGAACGATTAAACAGGCGGGAGACGGCCGAGGTGGAGCGTCCGCCCGGGAACACAAAACCTTTCAATGGAGGAGGTCTAGGTGCTGTCACCTGACGATGGATAAGATGGACTGATGGAGCCAGGAGGACTGAGTCTAGACCACAAGGACACACGTGACACTAAAATAAGAAGTGGTTGTGCCACAGTGCTGATTCCGTCCTACATTATTAATCCTCCGTGTTTTCCACCTTTCATGAAGTGCGTTTGCAGACACAACACCCACAGCAGTGCACAAATCAAACAGGAGGAGCCATGTGGGCCTACAACTTTCCAAGCTATTCTCACATATTTTCTTCTTCTTCTTCTGTATTGATATGAGCGCACTCATCCACACAAACACACACGTCTCAGAATACACCCACAGCAGCAGCAGCAGAGTTCCCCTCCTGTGTTTTGTCTGTACTGTGATGTGGTGTGACTGTGTCCACTGGTCATAGGGAACCACTGACAGGTTGTCAGACATGGCCCGGCTGCCAGAACCTCTCTGACCATCTGCTCTACAACCCACACACACGGTCACACATCAGTGTACTTGTGCATGTTTGCCCTGGTACAACTGACTGCATGTGTGTCCGCCTCAGTGTAGTCTGATGCGACTCGTGTTTTTTCCAGGGGAAGACGAGATGATTGCTAGTAATTGATGCAAAGGGGAGCCGAGTCTGTGGCCACACCTGCAGCAAAGACCTGCCCTGCCTGTCATTCTCACACAAGTCCGCCGGGACGAGGCAGGCTACCGGCGCGGGGAAGTTGTGGTTTCAGATGGACTGTATTCAGAATGGCCGTTCGGTGTGGAGCGAAATCGGTGATCTGAGGACAAAGGAGGTGCAGTGAGGCAAAGGAGGGCACACCTGACGCCTTTCCGACTGTCCTCGGCCCTGGTCTCCAGGAGGAGGAGGTGCAGGTTTGGCATGGCTGCAGGAATACAGACAGGTCTAATGCAGGGCATCTATCATTATGGCAGCGGTGCTGGCCTCCCCTGCCCCGTCTCTCCCACCATTATAAAGACCGGTTTAGGGGGACTGCTGAGTCAGGAACGGGCTGAGATGATATCAGTCGCCCAGCGTACGCTCGCAGTTGCCTTGGCCAAAATTTGTTTTATGACAGATTGTCGGTACATTTCATTCCACACTGTTGCACAGTTGACACAAACAGTATTGGACCACGGCCGACACTTTAATGACGAGTGTTTGAGTAGCGCTACGTGTTTTACGTGTTGATTATGGGCTCGGAGTTACAGATTTATAGACCATAGAGTGAGTAGACGGTTCCACGAGAGGGCTCCATTTAAAGCCTGTGTAGGTTTATAACGTCTCGCAGGCAGCGGTCTCAGAGCCCGTGAATCCTGGCTAGAATGCTGGAGAGGTGTGTTGGCTGGCTGCAGATTGGTCGGCAGCTGCTCTTATACTGCCTCCCGGTGCTAAGGACCTTGATTTTCAAGCGGGAGACGTAGAAATCAGAATTATAGCTGGTAGTCACCGCTGAGGAATGGGCGGTGATATGGTGTGTGAGTGTACGTGTGTGTGTGTGTGTGTGTGCATGTTAGTGAGGTTGAACTGTTCGATAAACTCATCACAGGCCTCATAAAGAAATCTGACATTTACAGCAAAGCACAAAGGTCAAGGAGTTGGACTTGACCACCTCGTGATGGAGTAAAGGCCGTTTCGCCCAGCCACCCGATTAAATGAAAGGGGAGAAAAGTGCGAGATCGAAAAAAGAAACGGAAAAAAAAATGCGAAAGACGGGAAAAATATAATCACAAAGGAAAGCATTTCCAAATGTGACTGGTTTTTCCGGAGATGTGCAGAGTAGCAGCACACTGTGTTTGTGGAGAGTTTTATGTGGATGTGAGGGTTTTGTTGCAGGGCTTAATTGGTTGTGCACCTTTTCTCCAGAGTGAAAAAAAGGGCGACAAAAGCACACCAAGCAACGCGGCGTCATAAAGTTTTATTAACGTTTGATTTTAAGAACAACATTTGGTGTGTTACGGCGGGACTGCTTTATGTCGTTGTGCGTCGGCATCATAAAGCTGCAACTGTGCCGCTCTCAGCAGCACCGCGCCGCCCAGCATGTGGCTGTGACGTGTGTTAAGGTCAAGTCTTTTCTTTTGTTCTTGTGGATTTACATATAATAGTGTGTTACTGCGGTAGTTAAGGTTATTTTTTCTCACACTCAGGCTGCACCCATACAACAGCGAAAAGACGGAAAAACACACAAGACACCAAAATGTCATGTGATCTTACAAAACACAATGACGACAAAGTTAGGAAGGTTTTGTGTTTCTGTTCTGTCGCGGTTGTTTGTTGTTAGTTAAGCACATCGCTTGATTGTGTACTACTTCCATTCTCTTGGAATGGAACAAAATGTACATACTGTATGGGTGTTGGACTCCGCCAAGGTTGTCCCTTGACTCCTATTCTGTTTGTGATATTCATGGACAGGATCTCAAGGCGCAGCCAAGGGGAGGAGTGTGTCCCTTTTGGGAACCTCAGAATTGCATCTCAGCTCTTCGCAGATGATGAGGTTTTGTTGGCTTCATCAGAACCCAACCTCCAGGACGTACAGGGGTGGTTTGCAGCTGAGTGTGACATGGCCGGGATGAGAGTCAGCACCTCCAAGTCTGAGGCCATGGTTCTCTACCGGGAAATGGTGGATTGCTCCCTCCGGGTTGGGGATGAGTTGTTGCCTCAAGTGAAGGAGTTCAAGTATCTCGGGGTCTTGTTCAGGAGTGAGGGTAGGGTGGAGCGGGAGACTGACAGGTGGATTGGTGCAGCATCAGCAGTAATGCGGACGTTGTACTGGACCGTTGTGGTGAAGAGGGAGCTGAGCTGGAAGGCAAAGCTCTCAATTTACCAGTCAGTCTTGGTTCCAGACCCTCACCTATGGTCATGAGCTTTGGGTAGTGACCGAAAGGGTGAGATCACGGATACAAGCGGCCGAAATGAGTTTCCTCCGTAGGGTGTCTGGGCTCAGCCTTAGAGATAGGGTGAGGAGCTCAGATATCTGGAGGGAGCTCGGAGTAGAGCCGCTGCTCCTTCGCGTCGAAAGGAGCCAGTTGAGGTGGTTCGGGCATCTGATCAAGATGCCTCCTGGGTGCCTTCCTTTGGGGATTTTCCAGGCACATCTAACTGGGAGGAGACCCCGGGGTAGACCCAGAACTCGTTGGAGGGACTACATGTCCAATCTTGCCTGGGAACACCTTGGGATCCCCCAGGAGGAGCTGGAGGGCGTTGCTAGGGGGAGGGACGTGTGGAGTGCCCTACTTAGCTTGCTGCCACCGCGACCCGACCCCGGAGAAGCAGCTGATGATGAGATGAGTCATACTGTATGTGTACATACACCTGTCATCATTTGGGTTGTAGGAAGGTTTCCAGAGGCGTCCCAGGATTGAGATCTAAGGCTGCAGCCAGACTCACACAAAACACTTTTCATGTAGACGAAAATCCATCTTCAGTCCTCCCCCAGAGTAATGTTTAATGTGGCGGAGGCGGAAGCTGAGGCCGAGGCCGATGTGGACAGACGTCTGATGATCCAGTTCTAATTAAAACTCCCCGTGTGGGACCGGGAGCGTCTGTCTCTGCTGACCCACACACACACACACACACACACACACACACACACATGGGGCGTAGCAATGGCCTCATTAGCTGCAAACAATACCACCGGGTCCAGCCAACACAGAACCTTAAAATGTGAGTCGGAGACCTAAAAAAAAAAAAAATCCTTACCCTCTGTGTATCCCATCGCTCCGCAATCGGCTCGGTTTCACCAGCCGGCGCCCAGCTGATGACGTGAGCCGTTACTCGTCGATGAAGATGTTAATGAAGACAAGCGAGATAGAAGGACCGGAGAGCAACGGGACTGCGGTCTTCTGAAAAAGCCCCGTTGTCAGTAGATGGCATGTGTTGTCAGACTGGCAGCAGACCCTCGGGGGTCTCTCTTGCCTCTGATGAAACACAGAGGCTGGTGAGGAAAAGCCAACAGGCACACTCCCTTCAGCCACCTCCTGTCTCCCTGTCTCCCTGTCTCCTTGTCTCCCTGTCTCCCTGTCTCCCTGTCTCCTTGTCTCCCTGTCTCCCTGTCTCCTTGTCTCCCTGTCTCTCTGCCGCCTGGCGTTGTCTGTGCTTTGAATGTGTGCGCACGTGCTTGTGTGTGCATGTGTGTGGTGTGTGTATGCATGCATGTGTGTGTCTGGTTTGTGTGTGCGTGTGTGTGTGTGTTGCGTGTTTGCATGCATGTGTGTGTTTGTGTGGTTTGTGTGTGTGTGTGGTGTGGGTAACAGGGAGAGCAGGGAACAGAGAGAGAGAGAGTGTGCGTCAGTGATGTTTGCCTCTGTGTCCTACGTGTGTTGTGGGTGAACAGTCATGTGATGAACTGGCTTGCCAGAACAGAACAGCCTCACGCACACGGCGGCTTCAGAGATCCACTTGTTGTCGTGTTGGTTAACAATATTCTCCCCCAGCACCACAACTCACGGGGCAGCCGTAAGAGGCTGGCAGGCGGTAATGGAAACGTCATCTCCCAGATAAAAGACGGGCCCGGCTGTGATGAGAGGGGGGAGTTATGGGAGGCGTATCGTATAAAAGGACCATTTGGAACTGGTCCGTAAGACAATGTGAGTGAGCCGGATGAAGATGAAGCCTGTCACAGGCGAAGAGGGAGGATAACCGTCACTTTGCGGCGATCTCGCCATCTGCGGCAGGAGGAGGCGTTCGATTCAAACTTCCATCATCCCGGCCGCCGCTAGACAGCGCGGTGCCTCGCAAGCCCGTGTTGTTTTTTAAAATCCCGACGAGCTGCGTCTTCAACCCCGCCATCAAAGTCTCACCCAAATGAAGAGACTCCGCTCACCGTCCCTGCGGCGCCTCCTGCGGCGCCATCTCACTCGTAACACGAACGTCACGTCATCCCTCCGAAAAAAAATGCTGCTCAGAATGTGACAGCGAGAGTATAATTTTAATGGACTTTCTAATACCAGATTTTTCTACAGCTATATTTGTGTTGTCGTCGTTTTTTAAATGGGGGGAAAGTGTGTTGATAGCCCAGTCATTACAGGGAAAGTGCAATCTTAGCCACTCTTTTTGTCTTTCATCTCATCCTTTCCCACTGCTCCCTTTATCACTGTCTGAAGCCATGGGGAGCCAGCGGGGGAGTTGTATTATCAAATGAAAGTATTCCCTGTCACATCTCTCCGGCATAATAATGGGTGGCATCAGCGCGGGCCAGAGAAATGATTATGGTAATGCAAGTTGTATAAACAAGCTAATGCCCATTTCCATGTGCCTAATGTCGTTTTATTTATTAATATCAACGTGCCAGCAGTGAGCATCTCAGTGATGTGCAAGCATGTTTAGAAAGCAGTTATTTTTCATATGCTGCTGTTCATATAGCTTGTCTGCTCTCACATTCATTCTGGGCAGTGGTGTAGTAGCTTATGTTGTGTATTCATTAGCATATTTATTGCCTAGGGCCTTTGCATAAATGATGTTTCCCACAAGTGTGTAAGATGGCCTGCAAAACTACCTTCTGTTGACGCCTGTGCATTGAGAACAGCTTTTTGCACAAAACGAGATTTGCAGCTCGGACATTTTAATCTTGATGGATTACAAGGTTTATGTCAGAGCATTGGTTGGTTTGTCGATATGGTCCATGTTCTCTGAATGGAGACGTCCACCAGGGTCCATCAGGCCCGCCTGAGGTCTTGACTCGGGCGGCACAGTGATGTATTTTAGTCCATTTTTACTTGCACACGTTCCCCCCTGCCCCCCCCCCCGGGAATAAACATCCTTCTGCATGATGCAGGTAATCAACTGTTAAAACAAGGGGCGTCCGGGTGGCGTGGCGGTCTATTCTGTTGCCTACCAACATGGGGGATCGCCGGTTCGAATCCCCGTGTTACATCCAGCTTGGTCGGGCGTCCCTACAGACACAATGTGGGTGTGTGTCCCAGTCGCTGCACTAGCGCCTCCTCTGGTTGGTCGGGGCGCCTGTTCAGGGGGAGGGGAACTGGGGGAGGGGGTAGCGTGATCCTCCCATGCGCTACATCTCCTCGGCGAAACTCCTCACTGTCAGGTGAAAAGCGGCTGGCGACTCCACATGTATCGAAGGAGATGTGGCAGGATACTTGGAATCGGACTCTAATTTAGGCAAATTATATGCGCCTGTTTTCACGCACCCTGAATCTAACAGCAAGCCCTGTCACTTTCATGATGCACAATTAGAAGTCTGCAAACTAATAAACGCCAAAGTCATCAAAAACCTGAAATGTATTAACTTTCGCCACAATGTTGATAGCTCTCCGAGCAACCGAAATGCTATGTGAACAATATGTCATCTCGGCGTGAGTAACCTATCAAGATGTGTCCTGCATTTCATTTGCTCGAGCTTCACACATTAAAAGCTCAAGGCCTCGCTAAGACGAATTGGGCTTCAAAGGCGTTGTAGGGGGAAAAAAAACCCCTAAAATTTGCTGAAGCTTGAAAGGCTGGTGCACTCCATCAAGTGAGCACCGTTTAAACCATCCGCTGTTAAAACTAAATTCACACGAGTGACACCTCATGTGCCTGCAGAAACTCTGCATAACGAAGACGAGATGATGATGAAGCATCAGAACCAAGACAACGAGCAGCATATGGGACTTGATGAAAAACGTTAAGTGGTAATTTAATGCTGCTGACTGTGTTGCTTGGGTGTGCTGATGATGTTCCTCTCTAGAATGAACCCTTCGTTGTTATTACGTCGCTTACATTTTATTGCTGTTTGTTATTCTGCAGTTTATCTCTTTTTAATTTTGCTCACTTTCGCCCTTGTGGCAATATGAGCTTGATAGATGATATACACAACTAACTGGCATGTTTGATGTAAACACATATTTTGAAAATAAAAAGTGCTGACACTGATTTTTTTTCTTTTTAAAAGACAATTCACATTTTACAGCACGAGATTTTTTTCCCGCATGCCCCCTCAGCACTTCCGCAGGGGTAAAGAGTGGGTCCGTTGTTCCATAGCCAGAACAGAATCCGCATTGTTCCTCCTGGATCCAAGGTTCGACAATCGGTCGGAGCCTCCTTTCCACCACCCTAAAGTAGACTTTCCTAGGGAGACTGAGCAGTATGATGCCCTGATAATTGGAGCACACCCTCCGGTCCCCCTTTTTAAATATGGGAACCACCACCCCGTCTGCCGCTCCACAGGCACTGTTCCTGACCGCCACACGACACTGAAGAGATGTGTCAACCAAGACAGCCCAACAATGTCCAGAACCTTCAGCAATCCAGGGCGAATCTCATCCACAACCGAATCCTTGCCACCGAGGAGCTTTTTAACTACCTCAGAGACCTCTGCCAGGGATATGGGTGGGGCTTCCCCAGAGTCTTCAGACTCTACCTCCTCCACTGAGGACGTGTTAGTCGGGTTCAGGAGCTCCTCAAAGTGTTCTTTCCACCACTCAACAACATCCCCAGTCCTGGTCAACAGTTCCCCTCCCTGGCTGAACACAGCCTGAGTCAAGCCCTGCTTCCCGTTCCTGAGTTTGACCGACAACTCTACATGTGTTTTGTGGACTTGGAGAAGGCTTACGACTGTGTACCCCGGGGCACTCTGTGGGGGGTACTGCGGGAGTATGGGGTACCGGGGCAGTTGCTACAAGCCATCTGGTCCTTGTATAACCAAAGTGAGAGCTGTGTCCGTATTCTTGGCACAAAGTCAAACACGTTTTCGTTGGGTGTTGGAATCCGCCAAGGTTGTCCCTTGTCTCCGATTCTGTTTGTGATATTCATGGACAGGATCTTAAGACACAGCCAAGGTGAGCAGTGTGTCTATTTTGGGAACCTCAGAATTGCATCTCTGCTCTTCGCAAATGATGTGGTTTTGTTGGCTTCATTAGAACGTGACCTCCAACGCACACTGGGGCAGTTTGCAGCTGAGTGTGAAATGGCCAGGATGAGAGTCAGCCCCTCCAAGTCTGAGACCATGGTTCTCTACCGGGAAATGGTGGATTGCTCCCTCCGGGTTGGGGATGAGTTGTTGCCTCAAGTGAAGGAGTTCAAGTATTTCGGGGTCTTGTTCACGAGTGAGGGTAGGATGGAGCGGGAGATTGACAGGCAGATTGGTGCAGCATCAGCAGTAATGCAGATATTGTACTGGACTGTTGAGGTGAAGAGGGAGCTGAGCCGGAAGGCAAAGCTCTCAATTTACCAGTCAATCTTCGTTCCAACCCTCACCTATGGTCATGAGCTTTGGAAAGGGTGAGATGGTGGATACAAGCGGCTGAAATTAGTTTCCTCCGTAGGGTGTCTGGGCTCAGCCTTAGAGATAAGGTGAGGAGCTTGGACATCCGGAGGGAGCTCGGAGTAGAGCCGCTGCTCCTTCGCATCGAAAGGAGCCAGTTGAGGTGGTTCAGGCATCTGATTAGGATGCCTCCTGGGCACCTTCCTTTGGAGGTTTACCAGGCATGGCCAACTGGGAGGAGACCCCTGGGTAGACCCAGAACTGGCTGGAGGGACTACATGTCCATTCTGGCCTGGGAACACCTTAGGATCCCCCAGGAGGAGCTGGAGGGCGTTGCTGGGGGGAGGGACGTGTGGAGTGCCCTACTTAGCTTGCTGCCACCGCGACCCGATCCCGGAGAAGCGGCTGATGATGAACGAAGGTTGTTTTATTTTATTTTATTTTTTTGTGGCTTTTTTTTGTCTTTTTTCCCTTTTTCTCCCCAGTTGTACTTGGCCAGTTACCCCACTCCTCCGAGCCGTCCTGGTAGCTGCTCCACCCCCTCTGCCGATCCGGGGAGGGTTGCAGACTACCACGTGCCTCCTCCAATACATGTGGAGTCGCCAGCCGCTTCTTTTCCCCTGACAGTGAGGACTCTCACCAGGGGGACGTAGCACATGGGTGGATCACACTATTCCCCCCAGTTCCCCCTCCCCACCCTGAACAGGGGCCCTGACCGACCAGAGGAGGCGCTAGTGCAGCAACCAGGACACATACCCACATCCGGCTTCCCACCCGCAGACACTGCCAATTGTGTCTGTAGGGACACTCGACCAACCCGAACGTAACACGGGGATTCGAACCGGCGATTCCCTTTTTGGTAGGCAACAGAATAGACCGCTGCGCTACCCGGACACCCCGGCTTCAACTTTTCAAAAGACAAAAATTGTGTATTCATTTGGTGTCTTGTGCTAAGAGGGGCATGAGTGTTTATGTAAGTTTTTTCTTTTAAATGAGAAATTCAGTTTGACATCGGTTTGCTTAATTGAAGTAGAGAGTAACGACTCATATTTGATAAAGATGTAATTTTTTTTCTATAATTTCAGGAATCAGGAACATTTATTTGTTGTTTCAGTCCATGCACCTGCGCACATGAAATGAAACGAAATATCGTTTCCCCCAGCCCACAGGCAGGGCCAGCTCCAGGCAGGGCCATGGTCCTTGGGCCCTCCAGACACAGCTGAGCAGACCAAGCTCTCCCAGCTGAGCCAACGCCAGGTCTCCCAGTTGTACACCGTCGACACACCTCCCCGCAATCCACACGACGACACCAAAAACACAATCAATGCTAGGTGAAACTGCCGCCAGACCGCCCTCGGTGTTATCGGGGCTGCCGGTCTGCATGAGCTAACAGTTAGCTTAGTCTGCCCTGCTTCCGCATCCTGTCAGACCGCCCTCGGTGTTTCCTCTTCCCACCAGATTTCCCATCAGAAATTATGTAAAATGTTTCAGATTTTGGAATTTTATCACCGTTTGTTTTATATTTTATGCAATGATGTCCCAAGGAGTTGTTTCCCATGTAGTATGTATCTGCACGGTCAGGACTGGACAACGCTGAATTTAAGGTGCATGGTATTATCAGGAAAGGTCATGTCTAAGCAGAAAGACATGGAAAGGTAAAACGGTCCGTGACTTGCTCTCCCGCCATACTGATGAGACGGAGGCCAAGATTTTGAATAAATATGTATACCGGGGCATGTGTGCCACAAATCCGCCACGGAAACAATGAATAGGCCAAGTCTGAGTAATAACAGCTTAAGCCACATAATGCCTGCGTGGCTTTGGCCCTGCTGCCTTTGAACATTGCCTTTAAACTTCTGTTTGGATGAGACCCGATCTTCCAGTGAATTGTGAAATTGTCAGCCTCAGCGAACCGGGGAATTCGCTCAATTTTGTTCACTGTTATTTTCTTAATACTAGGTGCTCAACTTTCGCAAAGATCTTAGAAAAAAAAAAGAGGAAAAAATAGAAAATAAAGAAAGCTGACATGGCCTTGATCCGTGGTAGAACTGGCAGCTTCGCCAGGTCCTAAACGCAGTAGCGTTCCATGTAGCTTGGATTTATCTCTTTTTTCCCATGTTCACAGAGTCTCTGTGATAGTAGTTATTATCATGCTGTCAAACCACCTGAAGGCGCCGTCGTCACAGGGCGAGGAGAGAGAAGAGAGGGCAGGAGATGGTCTGCCGTGAGCCAGCCAGCCACCTTTAAGCCACCCGGAGATGAGCTCTTTTCAGAGTCCGACACATGTCTGCCAGTCAGAACCAAGTCCAACATGCAGTTATTTCCATTAACCTCCCCATCACTTCTTCTACCTCTTCAATCAGCACGGTAAAGAAGTGCATAACTGGGTTGCATCTTCTCTCTCTCTCTCTCTCTCTCTCTCTCTCTCTCTCTCTCTCTCTCTCTCTCTCTCTCTCTCTCTCTCTCTCTCTCTCTCTCTCTCTCTCACTCTTTCTCTCTCTCTCTCTCTCTCTCTCTCTCTCACTCTTTCTCTCTCGCTCTCTTTCTCTCTTGCTCTCTCTTTCTCTCTTGCTCTCTCACTCTTTCTCTCACTCTCTTCTCTCACTTTATTTCTCTCTTGCTCTCTCTCTTTTTCTTTGTCTCTTGCTCCTTCTCTCGCACTCTCTTGCTCTCTTTCTCTCTTGCTCTCCTCTCTTGCTCTCTCGCTCTTTCTCTCACTCTCACTCTTTTCTCTCACTTTCTTTCTCTCGCTCTCTCCTCTCTTTGTCTCTTGCTCTCTCTCGCTCTTTCTTGCTTTCTTTTGCTCTCTCTCCTCTTTGTGTCTTGCTCTCGCTCTCTCTCTCTTGCTCTCTCTCTTTCTCTCTCGCTCGCTCGCTCGCTCTCCTCTCCTTCTGTCTATCTCTGCGTCTCTCTGTCTACCCAGTCTCCATCTCTATTTTTCCCTGTGTCTATCTGCCCTCATCTTTCTCTGGAACTGTAAGAAGATAAATCAGACTGCCATGGCTGATCTGTCGCTTCTCCAGCATGGAGCATTCTGCTGATGGTGCTCTTCCGCAGGAGAGGCTGGTGGGTGGATGGCAGACATTACAACACGAGAGCGCTTTGATCTGCGGGGCGGGTTTACAAAATTGCACTTACAGATTCTTTCCGAGGTGCAGAAGGGTGACAGCGAGAGAGAGAGTGAGAGAGCTGTTCTGTATTTTTTATGTGTGTGTGTGTTTTGTTAGCATCAAATCAATATCTCATCACCGAGATTACAGGCGGCTTTTGGTTGGCGTCATTTTTTTTTTTTTTTTGCAGGGATCACAGATTTGGATGTGAGATGCAGGCTCAGCTCACAGGTTTTGATAAGCCTATCCAATATGATAATGTGGTCAACAACACTCTGCCTAGGTGTTGTCCCCCCCCCCTTTTCCTCCCCAATTGTATCCGGCCAATCACCCCACTCTTTCGAGCCGTCCCGGTCGCTGCTCCACCCCCTCTGTCGATCCGGGGAGGGCTGCAGACCACCACATGCCTCCTCCCATACATGTGGAGTCACCAGCCGCTTCTTTTCACCTGACAATGAGGAGTTTCACCAGGGGGACGTAGGGCTTGGGAGGATCATGCTACCCCCCCGTTCCCATTTTCCCCTGAACATGTGTCCCGGCTGACCAGAGGAGGGGCTAGTGCAGCGACCAGCATACACACCCACATCCGGCTTCCCACCCGCAGACACGGCCAATTGTGTAGACACGGCCAATTGTGTCTGTAGGGACGCCCGACTAAGCCGGAGGTAGCACGGGGATTCGAACCGGTGATCCCTGTGTTGCTAGGCAACGGAATAAACTGCCACGCCACCCGGACGCCCGGGTCGTCTCTTTCTGATGCACCATACAGTATGTCGCCGAGCCACTTCCCTGAACATCTACCTCAGTCGCAGACCTCACACCTCACACCAGCCCTGTGCACAAACGCACACACCCGCACATATACCTCATACGCCAACTTCAACCCAAGCTGCAGTGCTGCTGCTGCTGCTGCTGATACACAAGTCATCCTCCTCCCCATCGCAGACTGTGTGGCGGCTCTCTAAGGACTTCCTGTCCAAGGTGCGAATGAGCCAATGAAGTCACACATGCCCTCCAGTCGCCCTCGGAGTAATGAATGTACAGCAGTGTACCTCCTTAGACATGCCCCCTCCCATTAAACACACCACACGCACACACACACACACACACACGCACAAAGAAAGGCAGAGAGCTCAGCTTAATTAGCAACAATGATAATGACCTGTAGTGAGTTATGGTTTTTAATTATACAATTTTACCACCTCTACAAATAAGATCAGTGTTTATGGGCTGAGTGAGGGGCAGCTGGCAAGGAATCATTTACCCACAGTTTTACCCTCCCAGCTCAGCCGAGGCTGAATCAACATACAGCTGCTGAATAGAGAAAATCAAATCCAATTTGCATTACCATGATAAAGTGATTACATCGTCTCAGTGTGCCCTATAGCTAAGCAGCCAGGAAGATGTGAGCACATGCACGCATGCACCGCCCTGCCTCTGCAGCCCTGTCGGTTGTGCTAGTCAAGTGCACCACACACAATGCTGCTAACACACACACACACACACACACACACACGCACAATGCTGCTAACACACACACACACACACACACTGCTGCTTACACACACACACACACACACACGCACAATGCTGCTAACACACACACACACACACACACAATGCTGCTAACACACACACACACACACACACAATGCTGCTTACACACACACACACACACACACACACACACACACACACACACAATGCTGCTTACCACACACACACACACACACACAATGCTGCTAACACACACACACACACACAATGCTGCTAACACACACACACACACACACAATGCTGCTACCACACACACTTTCTCATTTTCTCTCTTCCTCTCTCCATCCTTCTCTTTCGCTTCCTCTCTCCCTCCTCTTTCTCTCCCCCCTCCTCTTTCTCTCCCTCCTTCTCTTTCGCTTCCTCTCTCCCTCCTTTTTCTCTCCCCCCTCCTCTTTCTTTCCATCCTCTCTTTCGCTTCCTCTCTCCCTCCTTTTTCTCTCTCCCCTCCTCTTTCTCTCCCTCCTTCTCTTTCGCTCCCTCTCTCCCTCCTTCTCTTTCGCTCCCTCTCTCCCTCTTTCTCTTTCTCTCCCTCCTCTTTCTCTTTCTCTCCCCCCTCTTTCTCTCTCTCTCCCTCTTTATCTTCTTCTCCCTCCTTCTTTCTTTCTCTCTCTCGTTCTCTTTCTCTCTCTTTTTCTATCTCTCCCTCCTTCTCTTTCTCTTCCTCTCTCCCTGCCTCTCTTCCTCTCCCTCCTCCTCTTTCTCTTTCACAAACTCTTCTTCTCTCTCTCTCTGCCTCTACCAGATGTGAACACACGCATACATGCACGCTGGTCGCCATACTACACACACACACACACACACACACACACACAGAGAGAGCGCCTATCGAGCCGTCACATGGCGTGGTGTGTGTGGTGGGGTGGGCTTGGTGGGCTCTCGCCATAACGAGTGGCGGCGCCTCCTGCATGTTGCGTGGCTCTGCAGCCTCCGTGGTCACGTCGCAGCCGGCCGGTGCAGCTAATGGCAGCGTTTTGTTAGACGCAGACGCAGGCGACCCGGCACAAACCTGTTCTCTTCTGATTCCTGTCAGCCTAGTTCCACATTCCAGGCTCTCTGTGACCCCGTGACCTCACCGTCAGCGTTACACACCAGCACAGATGAGGCACATGGACCAACACGAACTCATGTGCACGCTGCTCGAGGTGTTTAAGAGGTGTGTGTTCATACTGTGTGTTCACATGCTGTGTGTTCATACTGTGTGTTCACATGCTGTGTTCACATAGTGTGTGTTCAGATTGGCGTCCTGAACATTTGAGTTGGAAGTGATGTTGTGCTCTTTCATTTTTAAAACAAATCAATACGACGCTTGGGTTCATTCCTATCAAATCAGTTCTGGTGAAATTGTGGCACGGAATCAAAACAAACATCAGGCTGTACATACTTCTAAATGTCAAATTGTTTTTTTTTTTTTCCCCATGTATCATGAGTAAATGTTACCGTGGATACGATACAAGAATGGCTGATAATACATTACTACATTTCTGGTGGTTTCATTGTTGCTAAGCCAGAAGATGATATTTATGCTGGGATAGACTCCAGCATCCCCACGACCCCGACACCAGGACACGCGGTTCTGATAATGGATGGATGGAGATATATATATATATATATATGTGTGTGTGTGTGTGTATATACACACGCACACAGTGCAGTGTGACTGTACACTCAGTAATGCTTTTACACTGAAATGTGTGTTTTATTGCTTCTAATGCAGTGACTAGCTGAAGTAGGTTCAGCTCTTCTACTGGTTACCATGCAGCAGCTATGTAATGCCTGCTGCACTGGATCTGTACTTCAGTACTGTATAATTTCTCAATTTGAATCAGCAACCTTGAAACATATACATATATATATATATATATAATATATATATACATACATACATATACATACACACACACACATATATATATATACATATACACATATATATATATATACATATATATACACACACATATATACACACACACATATATATATATACATACATACATATATATGTAGCTTTTTTTCGGAAACCGTCAATGGTGTTGACAAAAGTGCTCAACAAATGAGCAGAATATTAAGATAGGTGTAGGAAACAAACTTTAATACGTAGCAGTACAAGCCTGTTTCGTGTGTCATGCGCTCCCCAGCTGACCATGTTTTTTTTTTTTTCTACATCTGTCTTTATATGGCAAAAATAGATGATTTTCTTATAGCCTGTGGGAAAAACAAAGCGGTGTATTGTGCTAGCGTTACGAGTTGTAGGGTGCACAGTGTTTTTTGTGTGGTGATTCAGTCAGTTGTAAAATCATGGAGTGGAGCAACAACAAAGTTTTGCAGGGCTGATTCAGTTATTATACACACAAGGTTACCGGAACAGAACAGAATTACATTTTCTGGCCTCTGTGTGTATGTGTGTGAGTGTGTGTGTGTGTGTGTGTGTGTGTGAAGGACTGTGGGGGAGTACAGGTGTGTGTGCGGTTAGGTGTGTATGCTTGTCAGGCGGGGGCAGCCAGATGAAATGTGTGACGCTGCCTTGCCAGATGTCACAAGTGGTCCGTCCTCTGGGGGATAGATTGGCTCTGGTGGAGGCAGTGAGTGGTTGACAGGAGCTGAAACATGTGCTGAGAGTCGGGACAAGTGAAGAGGACAATCTCTGCTCTGTTTTGGCGGTTTCCATTATAATCTAGACGGCACCTTGATGATGAATGTGTTCCGTCTACAAGTTCTTTTTGGGGATGGAATAGCTACGGGCAGCTGATGAATAATTCACGAATGGCAGACCCGTAATCCTTTGTACCCTCTGGTTGTCTGAAGATGCTGCTCCCTGCCATTTACCTGCTACATGATACCTGGAATATGTCATGTAGCACGAAGGCTAAAAGTGGGTTATGGTTGTGCTAGTAGCTCAGTATATCAAAGGAAACATAGGCAGCTCAAAGTCTGTTTCATATGCCGTAATAAACCTTCAGTCATGAATAATTCATGAGCAGCCCATAGACACTTCAGCGTGATGTTTACCATACCACATGGAGGGCTGTGCCAGATTGTGCGTTTTCACACAGCCATCCAACTCGATGGCTCTTGGTGTTTGCCCAGCCGACAAGGCCAGATGGGGGTATCGACACAATGATGATAAATGTCCTCGCCCCGTCCCACGGTCTCAGAATGATGATATGACAGTCACATCTAGCAGTACCCCCAGTTTCCAGTCGCAAAATGTCCACAAGAGCCCTGCTGTATAGACCTCATCTGTACAGACCTCATCTGCATAGACCTCATCTATATAGACCTCATCTGTATAGACCTCATCTGCATAGACCTCATCTGTATAGACCTCATCTGTATAGACCTCATCTGTATAGACCTCATCTGCATAGACCTGACCTGTACAGACCTCATCTGCATAGACCTGACCTGTACAGACCTCATCTGCATAGACCTGACCTGTATAGACCTCATCTGCATAGACCTCATCTGCATAGACCTCATCTGCATAGACCTCATCTATATAGACCTCATCTGTATAGACCTCATCTGCATAGACCTCATCTGTATAGACCTCATCTGTATAGACCTCATCTGTATAGACCTCATCTGCATAGACCTGACCTGTACAGACCTCATCTGCATAGACCTGACCTGTACAGACCTCATCTGCATAGACCTGACCTGTATAGACCTCATCTGCATAGACCTCATCTGCATAGACCTGACCTGTACAGACCTCATCTGCATAGACCTGACCTGCATAGACCTCATCTGCATAGACCTGACCTGTATAGACCTCATCTGCATAGACCTCATCTGTACAGACCTCATCTGCATAGACCTGACCTGTATAGACCTCATCTGTATAGACCTCATCTGTACAGACCTCATCTGCATAGACCTGACCTGTAGAGAACTCATCTGTATAGACCTCATCTGCATAGACCTCATCTGCATAGACCTGACCTGTATAGACCTCATCTGCATAGACCTCATCTGCATAGACCTGACCTGTATAGACCTGACCTGTAGAGAACTCATCTGTATAGACCTCATCTGCATAGACCTCATCTACAGTCGGGTTGGTGTTGAAGTTCCATGTTTATTTATTTATTTTTTGGATTTTCTCCTTTTTCTCCCCAATTGTACTTGGCCAATTACCCCACTCTTCCGAGCCGTCCAGATCTCTGCTCCACCCCCTCTGCCGATCCGGGGAGGGCTGCAGACTACCACATGCTTCCTCCCATACATGTGGAGTCACCAGCCGCTTCTTTTCACCTGACAGTGAGGAGTTTCACCAAAGGGACATGACGCATGGGAGGATCACGCTTTTCCCCCCAGTTCCCCCTCCCTCCTGAACAGGCTCCCCGACCGACCAGAGGAGGCGCTAGTGCAGCGACCGGGACACATACCCACGTCCGACTTCCCACCCGCAGACACGACCAATTGTGCCTGTAGGGACGCCCGACCAAGCCGGAGGTAACACAGGTATTTGAACCGGCGATTCCCGTGTTGCTAGGCAACAGAATTGACCGCCATGCTACCCGGACGCCCTGAAGTCCCATGTTTATTTAATGTGGTAGTGTTATCATGAAGACTTGTGTGATCATCTCCATCCTATTGTGTTAATGTAGTCTAACAGTGTACTTGTTGAACAGGCTGACTCCTTCATCATAATGCAAATTTATTACCCATCATCTCTGGTCATGCATAGTCAAATAGGGAAAATGGAAGCCGGTATAAAAGGTGTTAATACTGGTCAGATTACAGGATATCCACCTGTCATACACTTGACTAGGGTGGCGTGCGCACACACACACACACACACTCACACACACACACACACACATACATACACATACATACACACACGCCGTAGAGTTACACTATCAAGTGTTGTAGGTTTGCTGCTATAATGTGTTGTAGTTCTCATGGGCGGCATGGTGGCCCAATGGTTAGCACTGTTCCTCACAGCAAGAAGGTCCTGGGTTTGGGCGTCCGGGTGGCGTAGTGGTAGATTCCGTTGCCTACCAACATGGGGATCGCCGGTTCGAATCCCCGTGTTACCTCCAGCTTGGTCGGGTGTCCCTACAGACACAACTGGCCGTGTCTGCGGGTGGGAAGCCGGATGTGGGTATGTGTCCTGGTAGGGGTGCCTGTTCGGGGGGGAGGGGGAACTGGGGGGGAATAGTGTGTTCCTCCCACATGCTACCTCCCCCTGGTGAAACTCTTCACTGTCAGGTGAAAAGAAATGGTTGGCGACTCCACAGGAGACGTGGTAGTCTGCAGCCCTCCCCGGATCGACAGAGGAGATGGTGCAATGACTGGGACGTCTCGGGAGAGTGGGGTAATTGGCCAAGTACAATGGGGGAGACAAAGAGGGAAATAAAAAAAAAAAAAAAGGTTCTGGGTTCGAACCCCAGGCCGTCCCGGGTCATCCTCTGTGTGGAGTTTGCATGTTCTCCCCGTGTCTGCGTGGGTTTCCTCCGGGTGCTCCGGTTTCCTCCTACAGTCCAAAGACATGTAGGTCAGGTGAATCGGACATACTAAAGTATCCCTAGGTGTGAATGTGTGTGTGTGGGCCCTGTGATGGACTGGCGGCCTGTCCAGGGTGTCTCCCTGCCTGTCACCCAATGGCTGCTGGGATAGGCTCCAGCATCCCCGCGACCCTGAGAGCAGGATAAGCGGTTTTGATAGTGGATGGATGGATGGATGAAATATGAATTAATGGTATTTATATATTTCCCATTTATTTACATTCAGTCTGTCTCCCGACTCGCTGCCAACCAGGCAGCGTCTCTCTTGTGAGGCAGTTTGTAGTTTTCACTGGCAGCGTCGTACAATGCCGGCTGGTTAGACACAGTAAAGTCTCCTCCATCCTGGCTCAGTAAGAAAACTACAGCCACAGACAGCCAAGTGGGGTCAACCCCACACACTTCTTTGCAATTGGTTGGCGTTGCGAATTCAGCAGTCAAAGTTCACCCAAGTTCAACTTCACGTGACACGAAGCTGCGCATGTGTGACATGCGCCCCTGACCAAGGCCATGACAAAGAAGTGGAGGTTGTCCCTGAGCGCCGCACTATGGCGTCCCATGGCTGCTATAGTGTGTGTGGAGGATGAGTTAAATGCAAAGCATGAATTTCATTGTATGTATGTACAGTGACAAATGTATCCTCTCAATAATGTTGTGCCCTTGGGTAGCCAACGTATACCGAACAAGTACAAGTACCCTTAAGAACAAGTACAAATTGAATCATGCAGTGGACAAAGTATTACCTCGGTCAGGTAGAGTGTGTTACCGTCATTCTTGTGAATAGCTCACGAAGTCGCCCACCTTTTCTGCACACTGTGCAGCATGGTTGGGTGGCAGAAGTTCATGCATGTCTGTCGCAAGTAAAGCTCAACCAGCATTTTAGATAATGCCCACTTCTCTTCCTCCCGAGGTGTTGGCTTGAACCATTGCAGCCACTTATTTATACAGTTGGCAAGCTCTACGGAAGTTATCATTGCCATTTTAGCGCTCAAGCCAAGCTATATTTCTGTTGGGACGAAGGGCATTTTCAAAAAAAATTTTTTTTTTACTGCTTTTATTAATCCCCTTGGGGCAATTCTTTCTCTGCATTTTACCCATCCTAGCTGTGTAGCTAGGAGCAGTGGTCAGCACCCGGGGACCAACGCCAGTTCGTCGCCCAGTTCGGCCCGCCATGCCTCGGTCAGGGGCACAGACAGAGCTGTCTGTTTCTTCCAAGACTGTGAACAGTGAAATTTTACTTTCTTGCAGTGTTTGATAAGACCTGGGCACAGTTTTCCCAACATGGGGAAAAAATAGCTCTCAGACCGGATCTTAAATCCCGTGTTTAGTTCGGATATTTTGACAAGATGTACAGCAGTTTTATTAGACGTAGTGTTAGCTGTACAAGTCCATCTCTTAACGGTATTTTTTTTCTTCATTTTTTTTAGATAACTTGAAAAAAAAAATTTGGTGCATCTTGTGAAATGAAGCGCTTCCCCTTGTCTGGCGGTTTCTGAACTTGCATGTCCAGTGCTCCGTGTTCAGCACATTTTGTGCGGCGGGCCAGCTGGGGCCGAGTCGAGTCGAGGCGGGGCGCAGCTGGGGAAGAGCACTTGCCCAACAGCGAGATGAAAACCTGCCAGAACTGAAATAAATACATCTCATTTACCGCTTTGTCCCATGTGCTAAATGTGTATGTATATATGTGAGAGAATAACAGTATGCACTTGTGTAAGTGCACTTAGGAGTGTCGCGGGAGACTGGGCGTAGGACAATAAGAATAGAAGCTGAGGGAAGAAGAATGATGGTGCAGGCAGAGACGTATGCTTGGCTGGAGAAGTTAATAAAACTGAAGCTGTGTTATGATGAATAAGGAAAGGCCCATAAAAGAGAATGTATGTAGTGAATCTCCCTGGCGAGCAATGTTGAACAGCCTGGTGAGCGCACCTAAGGGAAGGCTTTTTAATCTGCAGCCCTCCCCGGCACTCAGCTCTGCACAGGGAAATGGGCCCACATTCTGTTGAGGCTCAATAACACAGAGATATGAAAGCCATCAGAGGGACGGAGACAGTGGGAAAGGGGGCAAAACTGCAGTAGGATGGCTAAAAAAAGGACAATGAAACGAGTGACTTGATGTGCTTTTTGCACGGAGTGGCAGGAAAGGAGGGACGTGCTGCCATGCAAAGTAAAGGGGAGTTGGACGGTGAACGTTGGTATTGAACAGATGGGAGAGCTAATCGCGATTTTACAAGTGAGGTCACTGCATGGGTGCGTTTATGGCATGCACCACAGTCCCCTGTGGTGAGTGACTGGGCTACTGGTTGAAACAACACTGGGCTGATTAGGAAGACAGGCACAAGCCTAATGTCTTCATACTAAATGCCCGAGAGGATAACGGTCTTCCTACAGAGCGCTCAAGTCATAAAATATGCATGCGGCTCCAGTGATCGCCGGGCCGACATGAAGGGATGGAGAAAAGTGCGTTTAAGCAAAGACTTTTGAAGAAAAATTGAACACTTAGCTGTGACAACCAAGATACTCCACATCCACTCAAAACAGGCAAGGTTTGGGGGCGTCCGGGTGGCGTGGCGGTCTATTCCGTTGCCTACCAACACGGGGATCGCCAGTTCAAATCCCCGTGTTACCTCCGGCTTGGTCCGGCGTCCCTACAGACACAATTGGCTGTGTCTGCGGGTGGGAAACCGGACGTGGGAATGTGTCCTGGTCACAGCACTAGCGCCTCCTCTGCTTGGTTGGGACGCCTGTTGGGGGGGGGGGGGTAGTGTGATCCTCCCATGTGCTACGGCCCCCTGGCGAAACTCCTCACTGTCAGGTGAAAAGAAGCGGCTGGCGTATGGGAGGAGGCATGTGGTAGTGTGCAGCCCTCCCCGGTTCGGCAGAGGGGGTGGAGCAGCAACCGGGATGGCTGGAAGAGAGGGGTAATTGGCGCCTTCCTTTCGAGGTTTACCGGGCGCGGCCAACTGGGAGGAGACCCCGGGAGGAGCTGGACGGCGTTGCTGGGGCGAGGGACGTCTGGGGTGCCCTACTTAGCTTGCTGCCACCGCGACCCGACCCCGGAAGAGCGGCTGAAGATGAGATGAGATGAGATAATTGGGGAAATTCCAAAAAAAACAAAAAACAGGCGAGGTTTGTAGGCCTAGCCTGATGCTATGCTATCACCAAGCACTGCACCTCTGCACAGACTCGTCACTTCGGTGACGCGGGTAAATCTCACTTAATGACGCAGTGTTTGTTTTCAGTACAGATTCAGGGATTTGTAAGTACATTTACAAGGAATTGAAAGGAAACCGTGCAGTCTGCGTTGGGTAATCCGAGCAGTTGTGCCGCTGGCAAGCAGCTGGTGTGAAAACCAACAGCCGGTTGGTCTCTGTGCTTGGAAGCAAACCTGCTTGACCTCTCGGGTCACGTCATCCTCTGCAGTTTCATGTGTACTGCGTTACCGTATCACTAGATAGGACGGCAGCTCGCTACCATCAAATATTCAGCAAGAATGCCTGTCAGAATAAAGCTGGCGTGTGTGGCGGGACTCCATCCAGCAGAAAATACAAAGCGGGGTTCTTGGCCCGGATACGCTGGCAGAGCTGGATGAGGTACCCCAGCTTACTTCCCTCCTTCTCCTCAAAACATGCTTTCCTCATTTTATTTAATAAGACAGTTTTTGTGTGTGTGTGTCAGCCCTGATAAAATATTGGACCCTCCAATATTTTTCACGCTGTGTGTTCTTGGCAGCGGTTTAAACAGTTCTGAAGACCCACATTTTCTGCAATGACCGCAATTTTGAAATCATCCTTCACTCTCTTTATAAAAGGTTGACTCGGGGGTATTTAGGTCCCCATCTCGGCGTTGTTGCTATCATCGCTATTTGATCCAAAAAAAAACACATAGCAAGTGTTGATTTCCTTGTTAATCTGTATGTAAAACACTCTCCAACTGTACGTTGCTTGATAAATGAAGCCCTTTGAGTTTAGTTGTGCGTTTGAATGACAATATGTCTGACTTGTTTCCCGTGGCTGACAAGTGAGGCTGATGGGAGGCAGAGTGAACGGCGGCGCCTTTGTGAGCGCAGGCGTGGCAGCTGTTCATTTTTCGCCTGAGTTGCTCTCAGAGAAGCCAGTTACCTTGCTGATGATGAATGCCCCTGGACGCCGAGCTGTCTCCGAACTCCGGCGGCCCCTTTAACCCTGACAGCCAGCGCCGCTACGTACAACCCACAACCTCAGGCCTCCATCTCAGCTTGTCCTTCAGCACGGTGAATCAATGGCAATCATGTCTCCCTGGCCAGAGGCTTCCTCGGACATGCCTGCCCACGCAGGGCTTACTTTGGAACGGAGGGGGGGGCTAATGCTCATGAGGCCTGACAGGTGAGACCTCTATGACGGCGCGGTATCCCGCAGATCATCACCATGGCAATACCGGTCGCTCAGGGAGCAGGAGAGATGGAGTAATGGGTTGTGATGGCGAGGTATTTCGGCGAGTGCGGTTGCTATCTACATGGCGACAGTCGGCGAACACGATGTAATCCCCAATGAAGCGGTGCGGGGATGAGGCAGATTTTATTGCTTTAGGGTCAGCTGGTCCTCTCCGGAGCTTTTCACGCTGTTTGCCGTGATGCTTTGAACTCCTCCCTTCCGTCTATCCTTTCGCTTTGTGAGACCGCTTTGTACGCTCCACCTTCTCCACCGTACCCCCACCCACCACCTCTCTGTTCTCACTTTGATGTGACTTCGGGTTTACTCTCTTTCCCATGTACTCGGTGCTTCTCCCCTTTGCCTTCCGTCCTCTACTTCTGCGCCTCTCTGTCACCAGTCGTGTGTGTCAGGTGCCGGGGCAGGAGATTAATGATAGTTCACAAGCGTTGGCAGTGGCGAGTTTCCTATTAGAAAGCCGAACTGCTTCTGCCGGGCTGCATTTTCTGTTTGGTCGTGCAGGGGACGGCAGCTGGAATTGTCTCTGTTATCATCACGCTTATCATACAAATACTGGTGAATGGGGGAAATACATTCTTGTTCCCTCAGTTGGCTGTGCCGACCCGTGAAGGGCACCGTAAGATCATTTAAGATGGCTCCGGTGATAGCCGGGGGGATGCGGTGAGAGTTGTGTGGATTTTTAAATCAACGACCCATCGACTACGGATTTAACAAAAATCCACCCTGCACCTGACTATGTTTCAGATACCACATCTTCCAGTGCACAATTAGGGATCTGCTGTTTATTTCTAGGGTTCCCTTCAAGGGAATGCCTCCATCAAAACCAATGTGATTATCTGGATGCTGCTCACTCTCTCCTAATCCATTTATCACCACCACAAACGATTCATCAGACTAGTTACAGGTTAACCAAGAGCTGCACACTGAATTGATTTTGGTACGTATCCGCCGACTGTTAGCTTGTCAGCGAGGGAATGCTTGCGACAGTTTTTCCATTTCCACGTAACAGCTGAGAATGGATCTAAACATCGTCTAAAGAGGACAGTTTATAGAGTTTACTTCCACAGCAACATACATGTTTACGTATATCAAATATAGATTTATCATCCATGTCCTCTGAAGCAGAGATGTGCTAATGCTGCTAAATGAGATAAGAAATGGGATTGAGTATATATATATATATGAGAATTGGCTTTACCTGTCAGGGTAGTGCATCAACAGAATTTCTAATAAAGTGCCCAGGTGGTGTCGTGGTCTAATTCCATTGCCTACCAACATGTGGATCGCTGGTTCGAATCCCCATGTTACCTCCAGCTTTGTCGGGCGTCCCTACAGACACAATTGGCTGTGTCTGCGGGTGGGAAGCCGGATGTGGGTATGTGTCATGGCCGCTGCACTTGCGCCTCCTCTGGTCGGTCGGGGTGCTTGTTCAGGGGGGAGGGGGGACTGGGGGGAATAGCGTGATCCTCCCACACGCTACATCCCCCTGGTGAAATGCCTCACTGTCAGGTGAAAAGAAGCGGCTGGCGACTCCACGTGTATGGGAGGAGGCATGTGGTAGTCTGCAGCCCTCCCCGGATGGGCAGAGGGGCTGGAGCAGAGATCGGGACGACTCGGAAGAGTGGAGTAATTGGCCAAGTACAACTGGGGAGAAAAAAGGGGGGAGAAAAGCCACAAAAAAAAAATCTGAGGAAAGAGGAGAACCAGGGGTAGGGGAAAGCTCTCAACCCAGCTCATTTACAAACGTATTTACTTGCATATTTTTGCAGCCTTGCTCACATCCTGGTCCCACTAATGCACGGGTCATCTATTTAAGCAAACGAGTTATGGAAGGGAATACTAAGCGTTTGGTTTAGAAAAAAATGGCACATTGGCCATTTATAATAAAATTGGATTTGCCTGTGCATGTGAGTAGACTCTACTCAGTATTTATATTGTTTGGCACGGTTAGAGAGTTTCCCCAATCCCGTCAGAAAAATTTAAGTTTGAAAACTCAGTGTCTGTTTGACCATGTGAAGAATATGTGACGTGCCTTCCGTCCCGTGTTTTTGCAGTCCTGGATAACCCACCGAGGTAAACGACACCAACAAGGAAAGGGTAAAGAAGATGGAAGATGAGACAAAAATGGGGATAGGAAAACTGAGTAGGAGGAAGGAAGAGGAAAGCAACGGTAGGAGAGGAAAAATTAGGGCACACTGTAAATCAAAGCAAAGTGATAGAGGAAAGCAGGGAGAGAGCCTCAGGCTCAGAGGCACCAGCCCAAGTATCATAGTCAATTAACATCCCAGCCCAATACTAATTCTCAGTCTATTTCAGACCATTAATTATGTGCACCATCAGTTCCAGCTCACTTGGCCTGACGCAAGTCTTCATCACATTCCTTCAGCCCATGCAGTTTTGTGTTTTTCAGTGAAATACTTGGTGTTAATGTATTCATGATCGAATGGAGATGATTATTGTATGTGCTAAGGCTCCACTTATGACCTTGGATTGAAAATGCATGTGGTGATTTTGCAAGTATCAGGTGTTTAAGTCGGTGCTATAGGCACTTGAAGGCAACTACAATACACTGGGGGGATGTTTAGAGTTACTACAGCGGCCCTGTGCACTGTGCAATGCCAGCAGTTGTGTGAGTTATTATGAAGGGGAGCGAGGTCTAGGTGGTTTGCTTGCGTCATCAAGACCAGTTATTACCACATGTCTTGACAGTACCATGAAGTTGGAGGTGTCAGCAAACAAGGTTGTCACAGCCAACCTGTTCTCTCAACAAGCTCTACAATATTCTCCATCCTTGGCCACATTTGTGAAAGTGTAACTGGTTAACTAAGAATATAGGTGTCAGCGTACTACCCTGCCTCCGCGGTCGTGACCCAGCTTCTTCAAGGCTCAATCTAAAGATGATCGTTTCTCATGTCTGCTCTGAAATTAATTGCTCATTTGTCTTCTGAATGCA
>NC_079223.1:7158334-7190834 GCF_029633865.1 Lampris incognitus
TAGATAGATAGATAGATAGATAGATAGATAGATAGATAAATAGATAGATAGATAGATAGATAGATATAAATAAAACCGCCAAGATGGCCGGCTTGGTCGTTCCAGGGCGAAGTGAAAGGGCCGTGTGTGTTCAACACTACATCCACCCAATCTGCTTGTGAGTGAGAGGTGCAGGAGAGATGTGGTTGTCTCAGGAAGTCACGGAGCCGTGATAAAAGTGCCTGGTCAGCTCCGCAGAGATGACAAACATTCACATACGTGTCAGTGGGTGTTGACATGTCATCATCCTCCGGAGAGGCTGTCAGCACCCCTGCCAGATTGGCCATTAGCAAATTCTCACCCCACAACACTTACCCATGAAGCAGGTGTTCCTCACCATGCTCACACCAACTGACAAGTGAGAATAACTGAGTCAAAACCTGATATTTAGTGGATCGTGGGAGGAATCCTGAATCCCATTCATCTTCCTGAGAACCGCTTCGCCACGGCGTCACACGTGTACAGTAGCACCCCTGCGTAGACTGATGGTCATCATGAGAGCGTCCTGATTTTGGGACACGGGATACTACAACGGAATTTGTTAAGGGACGCGGCCTTGCGTCACTGAAAGTCTCTACGGGTTTCATTGTGATTTAGTAGTCGTGTAACGGCGCCCCCGGCAGCCGTTCTGTACACAACAGCTAATGTCAGAGACGGTGGGGAAACAGGCAGCCATACGGGACAGACGAGTGACATGAATTTTAAAATCCAGCAGGAAGTGAGTGTCGGGTGTGATGGCTGATGCCACCTCGGTCTCCTCTTGTCCAAACAGTCAAGACTAACAAGCAGAGCAAACAAACGGAAAGTTTGGTACGCAGAAGCAGTTTACAATCCCGTGCACTTTCACCGGGGGGAGAAAAGCATGTTTCACATTGGCCGGTAAAGGACGGCAGGTCAAGTTCTTGACTTCTCCGTGTTTCTTCACGTAACTGGTGACAGAGTCAACAAGGTTGAATGAATTGCAAAATAAAATGAGATTTCGGTCACACAGACCACGTGGGACATGAAGGAAAAAACCCACAAGGACCCACTGCTTGTTGTACAATATTACTCTCTTTACTGGCCGTCTGGCTGAAGCTGCAGTTTATGAGTGTTCCTGAGTACTGAAGATACTGAGTATGCACCGGGTCAGGCTGACCCACAGGTGCAAGTCCGCTTGGACCTTTCTTTGCGTTGTGTATTTGTGCGCTTGTGATTGGGATTGGCCCAAGAGACGGAAATTATTCTTGAGAAACTGGACGTTTCTGTGTTGAAGGGAATGTGTTATTCCAGAAATTATTCCAGAAATTCCCCATATGAACTGACCGTTTCCCCCTGTGTGTGAAGGGGGGCAGCTCACTGAAACCCTCGCATACTTTTATTCATATTACCCCCCCCCTCCCCATTTTTCTCCCCAATTGTATCTGGCCAATCACCCCACTCTTCTGAGCCATCCCGGTCGCTGCTCCACCCCCTCTGCCGATCCGGGGAGGGCTGCAGACTACCACATGTCTCCTCCAATACATGTGGAGTCGACAGCCGCTTCTTTTCCCCTGACAGTGAGTTTCACCAGGGGGACGTAGCGCGTGGGAGGATCATGCTATTCCCCACCAGTCCCCCCCCCTGCCCCCACCCCCACCGAACAGGCGCCCCGATTGACCAGAGGAGGCGCTAGTGCAGCGACCAGGCCGGCTTCCCATCCGCAGACACAGCCAATTGTGTCTGTAGAGACGGCCGACCAAGCCGGAGGTAACACGGGGATTTGGCATCATGTCCTTTTCACACAGCTAAGCCAGGTTTCCTCCTCGGTCAAAATGAAAGACTTTGGTAAGCGGTTTGCAGTAGCTGCAGCGTGCAAATACAAATTAAAATCAGAAATAAGGAGGCCAGTCGTTCTCTCCTCTGCAATGCCATTTTCAAATCAAACATATGAAGGGTAGTTGTTGGAGGTCAGCTGTCTTTCCAGCTTCAGCGTTGTATTGAGACCAGTTACCACCTGTTACTCATACCCGTACTGTTTTGAGCGAATATGATGAGACAGAATCGATCTCGCTGTGCCACATCTCGGCGCAGGCAAGGCCCAGCTGTGCCGACAGGCTGATGGAGGAGTTTGATTCTGCACCTCAGATAAAACAAACTCCACAAACTTACTTTATGAGTCCTCCCACTGCCAGGCGTCATTCAAAATGAAAATGAGGCCGGAAAGCCATTAAGACCAAGAGCAGAATTACTTTTTAAAATAACATAAACGCAACTGTAGCCCTCTAATAGCTCGAAAATCTAGGACAACAGCGGTCATCCCTCCGAGGTTTCAGTAAAACATGGACCCTGTCATAACTGAACACCTCTTGTTCTAGATATTTAATGAATTCCACTTGCGTGATGAATTGAGCTCTGCTTGGGAATAGCAGAATCTGTTTCAACAATGTTGACTTTAAAAGCAAGAAAAACTCAGTGTCCATAATTTAGTAAGAGAGAGAGAGAGAGAGAGAGAGAGAGAGCCCCCGTCTGCATTACTAGGGTGCGAGAGAGAGAGACTGGGTGGGCAGATAGAGAAAAAAGTAGTGCAATAATAATACATCCAGCTGAAGGGAATAATGTTGGAAAGCTTGAAAAAAGTCATCCATGAAATTGCTTGTTGCATCCCTTAAAACCTCTTGATTGATGGTGGCAATTTTAAAGCTTGGCAGTTTCCTAGTTCTATGGTCCTATCAGAAGCCAGTACTCCAGGGTTCTCTGGTCTTAAAGAATTCCCTCCATCCTTATATTTCTGTGCAGCGTGTACCTCAACAGCCTATTTATAGTACTTTGGCTCAAATAGGGGGGTATAAGAGACTAATTTACGAAATGCGGGCAGTGTTACAGGCACATCTTAATAGCCAATACATCACTGCTTCAACTTACCAGTTAATGCAGGTACAGAACCGGGGCCAACAAACATCCAGCTGCAGCCCGATGCGTTTATTGAGAGCAGCTTGTGGCTGTATGGAGGTGCATATGGTGCGCATACGCTAAATGAGCCCCACTGGAAAATGCAGTTATTACAGATCATGCATCCCTCTTCATTTTCTTCTTCCTCTTTTCCGTCTTCTTTTCCTTCTTCTGCCGCTCCTTACTGTTAACATTGTTATTACCATCATTGTTATCGGTAATAGTGGCGGTAATAGTTGCCATAGCTACAGTGCAGATTAATGGGAAATGGCTCAGCAGTTGACTAACCTAATGCAGTGTAGGTTTGTGTTTTCAATAACAATAATAATATAATAAGTCTTCGAATCAAGTGATTTCAAATATTGCAGGGTTGAACTGTATCATCAAAATATTGCAGGATTGAACTGCATTATCATGAAAATATTGCAGGGTTGAATTGTACTATCATCAAAATATTGCAGGCTTGAACTGCATTATATCATCAAAATATTGCAGGGTTGAACTGCATTATCATCCAAATATTGTAGATTTGAACTGCATTATCATCAAAATATTGCAGGATTGAACTGCATTATCATCCAAATATTGTAGGTTTGAACTGCATTATCATCAAAATATTGCAGGGTTGAATTTTACTATCATCAAAATATTGCAGGGTTGAACTGCATTATCATCCAGATATTGTAGGTTTGAACTGCATTATCATCAAAATATTTTAGGTTTGAACTGCATTATCATCGAAATATTGTAGGTTTGAACTGCATTATCATCCAAATATTGCAGGGTTGAATTGTACTATCATCAAAATATTGCAGGATTGAACTGCATTATCATCCAGATATTGTAGGTTTGAACTGCATTATCATCAAAATATTTTAGGTTTGAACTGCATTATCATCCAAATATTGTAGGTTTGAACTGCATTATCATCCAAATATTGTAGGGTTGAATTGTACTATCATCAAAATATTGCAGGATTGAACTGCATTATCATTCAGATATTGTAGGTTTGAACTGCATTATCATCAAAATATTGTAGGTTTGAACTGCATTATCATCAAAATATTGCAGGGTTGAATTGTACTATCATCAAAATATTGCAGGATGGAACTGCATTATCATGAAAATATTGCAGGGTTGAATTGTACTATCATCAAAATATTGCAGGGTTGAACTGCATTATATCATCAAAATATTGCAGGATTGAACTGCATTATCATCCAAATATTGTAGGTTTGAACTGCATTATCATCAAAATATTGCAGGGTTGAATTTTACTATCATCAAAATATTGCAGGGTTGAACTGCATTATCATCCAGATATTGTAGGTTTGAACTGCATTATCATCAAAATATTTTAGGTTTGAACTGCATTATCATCCAAATATTGTAGGTTTGAACTGCATTATCATCAAAATGTTGCAGGGTTGAATTGTACTATCATCAAAATATTGCAGGATTGAACTGCATTATCATCCAGATATTGTAGGTTTGAACTGCATTATCATCCAAATATTGTAGGTTTGAACTGCATTATCATCCAAATATTGCAGGGTTGAATTGTACTATCATCAAAATATTGCAGGATTGAACTGCATTATCATCCAGATATTGTTAGGTTTGAACTGCATTATCATCAAATTATTTTAGGGTTGAACCGCATTATCATCCAAATTTTGTAGGTTTGAACTGCATTATCATCAAAATATTGCAGGGTTGAATTGTACTATCATCAAAATATTGCAGGGTTGAACTGCATTATATCATCAAAATATTGCAGGATTGAACTGCATTATCATCCAAATATTGTAGGTTTGAACTGCACTATCATCAAAATATTGCAGGGTTGAATTTTACTATCATCAAAATATTGCAGGGTTGAACTGCATTATCATCCAGATATTGTAGGTTTGAACTGCATTATCATCAAAATATTTTAGGTTTGAACTGCATTATCATCCAAATATTGTAGGTTTGAACTGCATTATCATCAAAATGTTGCAGGGTTGAATTGTACTATCATCAAAATATTGCAGGATTGAACTGCATTATCATCCAGATATTGTAGGTTTGAACTGCATTATCATCCAAATATTGTAGGTTTGAACTGCATTATCATCCAAATATTGCAGGGTTGAATTGTACTATCATCAAAATATTGCAGGATTGAACTGCATTATCATCCAGATATTGTAGGTTTGAACTGCATTATCATCAAAATATTTTAGGTTTGAACTGCAGTATCATCCAAATTTTGTAGGTTTGAACTGCATTATCATCAAAATATTGCAGGGTTGAATTGTACTATCATCAAAATATTGCAGGATTGAACTGCATTATCATCCAGATATTGTAGGTTTGAACTGCATTATCATCCAAATATTGTAGGTTTGAACTGCATTATCATCCAAATATTGCAGGGTTGAATTGTACTATCATCAAAATATTGCAGGATTGAACTGCATTATCATCCAGATATTGTAGGTTTGAACTGCATTATCATCAAAATGTTGCAGGGTTGAATTGTACTATCATCAAAATATTGCAGGATTGAACTGCATTATCATCCAGATATTGTAGGTTTGAACTGCATTATCATCAAAATATTTTAGGTTTGAACTGCATTATCATCCAAATATTGTAGGTTTGAACTGCATTATCATCAAAATATTGCAGGGTTGAATTGTACTATCATCAAAATATTGCAGCATTGAACTGCATTATCACCCAGATATTGTAGGTTTGAACTGCATTATCATCAAAATGTTGCAGGATTGAACTGCATTATCATCAAAACAGAATGCTGTGTCCATACTATCAAAATATAACAAAATATTGTTATATTGCGAGGTACTCGGGATGCTTAAGTGTTTGAGGTGCAGGTGAAAGTGGGCTTTAGAGCCGCTTGTCTTTTTCAAGGTCTGATGTTAAGCTTTGCTGTGTTGAACTTGTTCTCCAAGCTATATGGCTTCCAACCCCACTGTTGATGCCTATTTTCTCTCTCCACTGAACAGTGCCTCCGGACCTTTCAAGGGTATGCAGAGGGACATGCTTTCAAATCTAATACCTCCACTCCAGTATGTTCTTTTTTTTCACCCCCTTTAGATCAGTTTATTAAGGACCCTCTGAATGATGAATTTGTTCAGGGTTCGAAGGCGTGCTTTGCATTATCTCCAGCCATCATTAATGGGAATGTGTTTTCCATGTGGAAGGAAGCGATATCCGCCTGAATGAAGTTTATCAGTTTTAGACCATGCTGTTGGGCAACAAGCTATTATCTTATTACACAGCAGACTTTATTCAGGATTCTTACACAAATCATGGTCTCAAAGCAACAGGCTATACAGCGCCTAATGAATGATTTCATTAATTACAGTCACACATAAAAAGGCAGAGTCCATTAACACTGAACAAAGACTATTAAACTATTATTAAATAAGATTATACATAAATGTCAGCCTGGATATTTGTACATTTAAATTAATGCATATATAATTATATATTATTATAATATATATTATAATATAATGTTTATGGATTTGGTGAGAGAGGACATGCAGGTGGCTGGTGGGACAGAGGAAGATGCAGAGGACAGGAAGAGATGGAAACGGATGATCCGCTGTGGCGACGCCTAACAGGAGCAGCCAAAAGTAGTAGTAGTAGTAGATAATATATAATAATAATATAATTATAATGTATAATATATCCATCCATCCATCCATTATCCAAACCGCTTATCCTGCTGCCAGGGTCACGGGGATGCTGGAGCCTATCCCAGCAGTCATTGGGCGGCAGGCGGGGAGACACCCTGGACAGACCGCCAGGCCATCATTGGTAGATTATTTCTTTGTTGTAACAATGCTTCTTGGCAATAAATCTTATATCAGGCAGCTGATTGTCAGCACCTAGGGTACCAGAAGCTCAAAACAAGAGTCAATAGCAACAGCAAAATAAGCTGTTTGGCATTGGCAGAGAAGATCTGGCAAATGTTTCATGGGCGCAACCCACATACTCAGCTCTGCTGCTCATCCCACAGATGCATGTTCCTTACACATGTGGCACCATTTAAAAGGGAAATAAACAGGCTTTCCAACGCTATAAGATTTATTGCCAAGAAGCATTGTTACAACAAAGACAATCTACCAAACACACACTTCCTTACTTTTTGTGCTAAGTGTATATATATATATATTTAACTTTGTTAAAAGAAACACTCAACGGTAGGGAAAGTGCTCAACAAATAAGGAGCAAAATAATCCACAGCTGATGATGGCTTATGGCATGAAACAGGCTTGTACTGTCTCATAAAGAATTTACTTGGCTCACTGGATTTTATATATATACATACATACATACACACACACACACACACACACACATATAGTCATACACACACACACACACACACACACATATATATAGTATACACGTATATATAAATGGTTTGTGTGTACGTGTGTGAAAATGTATTTTGTTGTTTGTGTGTGTCAGGGTGACCTGATCTCCCTGACACTGACTTTCGTGCCCACAGTAGAGACTCCATTGGGGAAACTGGTTGACCCATGCACCAACCACAATGTCCCTGGTTTAGAACTTGTCCTACAGTCATGTAATTCCTCTACTAATACAGGAATTGTGTCAAATTAATTCAGTCAGAGTAAGAACCAGCTTTACTGTTTATCAGGTGTGTAACCCTGAACCCCGTTTTAATGAAACACAGCTGATAAAATGTCTGCCATGATAGTATTTTAGTGTTATGTTAGCGATGCTTCTGACCGGTGTGTGGCAGGCGTGTGTTAGTTTTTAGGGTTTCTCGTGAGTATTTAATTCTTACATGGGTGTTAACTGGTGAATACACTGCTGTTCATCTGCCCAGCCTCCCCCAGTACACACTTTGTTGTGTCGTTTTTGACCTTTCTGTAGCCAGAGAGTTGCACTATATGAACCTTACTAACCAAGTGAGCTGGATTCCCATTATGATTAGAGAGCGACTATGGAGCCGGGGATGGAGTCAGCGTCGGCAGAGGGGGACGGAGATGAAGGTCGACTCACCTCTGCGTCGGGCCACCTGTCACAAGTGGACAGCCAGAAGAATCACCCGAAACCCAAATTGATTTCTCGTTGCAAAAAGGGAACAAAATTTCAGATATCTGTTGACCTCTCTTGATGAAATTTGTTCCTACGAGCAGCAGAAATGGTGCAGCAGAAAGAATGTAGACAGACAGCGGATGTCATTCCAGGAAAAGATGAGTTCTGCTTTCGAAATGCAGCTCCCATTACACAGCAGACGCTTTCTAACCTGAGCCCTGTGTGCTCCTGCATCAGTGATGGACAACGCGGGCTATTTTAACTCCGACGGTGAAACTTGACTCAAACTTTGCATAACTTGCCCCCGAGTAATTTCCTTTATTATAAAGTTATCCTTAGAACATCACAAAAATGAAAGGGTGTTGCTGAATTATCCGGGGGCGCAGACAAGTTTTCCCGTACTACACCCATTCTAAGACAGTATCGCCTCGTGTGTCTTGTTTTTCCTGGAGGACTCGACTTTTAAATGGCTGACGCGACTGGCTTGATGATTTATTAACTTGAGGTATTTGATGAAGCTCTGCTTGCGTGAAGCCACTTGATAGACTCTCCCAGCAATGGAAACAATTTCAGGCCAACTTCACAGATAATTAGGCACTTTAGCTGCCAGAGATGATTTTAAAATAGGCTGCGCTCCTCACACACGTGCATATACCTCCACACTCTCGGGATGCCCATGAGTGACGGTGAACTGAAGGATGAGGGCACCTTGTCAGCGAAAGTCACGGTTCTGGATCTCTTCAGAGGTTAGCGGACATGCCATGTACAGTACTCGCCGTCCTTTTCCACTTTGCTGTCAAACGGCGGCAGGAGAGCCTCCTCCCCTGCAGGGACGCCTCTCCGGCACTCGTCTCGTGTTGTTCCCTGCGTTGCTCTGGACGGGACGTTTGCGTTTTACTTTTTTCTCGTCGAGCAGACACATCGATCCAGAGTGACTTACAAGGGGATCATCAATTAGCAGGTATATATTTGCCAACCAGCCAGCGTCTTGGCACGCCGCATAGCAATCATTAGCCAAGAGTGGATGTAAAGTCTACTGCCCCCTGCGATAAGGATCTGTGCTCTTGCATCACTGAGAGTAAAACACGGCGTATTTCAAGTCCGGTGATGAAACTCAACTCAGACTTTGCATAACCTGCCCCCGAGTAATTCACGTCATTATAAAGTTAAAGTGGTACTATGTTAGTACTGTTAGAGGTACTGTGTACTGCCCTGTGGTGGGCTGGCGGCCTGTCCAGGGTGTCTCCCCGCCTGCCTGCCGCCCAGTGGCTGCTGGGATAGGCTCCAGCATCCGTTGGGTGTGTTGGTGTGCCTGTTGGTGTGCCTGTTGGTGTGCCGGTGTGTTGGTGTGCTGGTGTGTTGGTGTGCCGGTGTGTTGGTGTGCCGGTGTGCTGGTGTTGGGTGTGTTGGTGTGCCTGTTGGTGTGCCGGTGTGCTGGTGTTGGGTGTGTTGGTGTGTTGGTGTGTCGGTTTGTTGGTGTGTCGATGTGCCGGTGTGTTGGGTGTGTTGGTGTGTCGGTGTGCCGGTGTGTTGGTGTGTTGGTGTGCTGGTGTGTTGGTGTGCCGGTGTGCTGGTGTTGGGTGTGTTGGTGTGCCTGTTGGTGTGTTGGTGTGCCGGTGTGTTGGTGTGCCGGTGTGCTGGTGTTGGGTGTGTTGGTGTGCCTGTTGGTGTGTTGGTGTGCCGGTGTGTCGGTGTGCCGGTGTGTTGGGTGTGCTGGTGTGTCGGTTTGTTGGTGTGTCGGTGTGCCGGTGTGTTGGGTGTGTTGGTGTGCTGGTGTGTTGGTGTGTTGGTGTGTTGGTGTGTTGGTGTGCTGGTGTTGGGTGTGTTGGTGTGTTGGTGTGTTGGTGTGCTGGTGTTGGGTGTGTTGGTGTGCCTGTTGGTGTGTTGGTGTGCCGGTGTGTCGGTGTGTCGGTGTGTTGGTGTGTTGGTGTGCTGGTGTTGGGTGTGTTGGTGTGCCTGTTGGTGTGTTGGTGTGCCGGTGTGCCGGTGTGTCGGTGTGTTGGTGTGTTGGTGTGCCGGTGTGTTGGGTGTGCTGGTGTGTCGGTTTGTTGGTGTGTCGGTGTGCCGGTGTGTTGGGTGTGTTGGTGTGCTGGTGTGTTGGTGTGCTGGTGTGTTGGTGTGTTGGTGTGTTGGGTGTGCTGGTGTGTCGGTTTGTTGGTGTGTCGGTGTGTTGGTGTGCCGGTGTGTTGGGTGTGCTGGTGTGTTGGGTGTGTTGGTGTGTTGGTGTGCCGGTGTGTTGGGTGTGCTGGTGTGTCGGTTTGTTGGTGTGTCGGTGTGCCGGTGTGTTGGGTGTGTTGGTGTGTTGGTGTGTTGGTGTGCTGGTGTGTTGGGTGTGTTGGTGTGCTGGTGTGTTGGTGTGCTGGTGTGTTGGTGTGTTGGTGTGCCGGTGTGTTGGGTGTGCTGGTGTGTTGGGTGTGTTGGTGTGCTGGTGTGTTGGTGTGTTGGTGTGTTGGTGTGCTGGTGTGTTGGTGTGTTGGTGTGTTGGTGTGCCGGTGTGTTGGTGTGCCGGTGTGTTGGGTGTGTTGGTGTGCTGGTGTGTTGGTGTGTTGGTGTGTTGGTGTGCCGGTGTGTTGGGTGTGCTGGTGTGTCGGTTTGTTGGTGTGTCGGTGTGCCGGTGTGTTGGTGTGCTGGTGTGCTGGTGTTGGGTGTGTTGGTGTGTTGGTGTGCTGGTGTGCTGGTGTTGGGTGTGTTGGTGTGTTGGTGTGTTGGTGTGCTGGTGTTGGGTGTGTTGGTGTGCCTGTTGGTGTGTTGGTGTGCCGGTGTGCCGGTGTGTCGGTGTGTCGGTGTGTTGGTGTGTTGGTGTGCTGGTGTTGGGTGTGTTGGTGTGCCTGTTGGTGTGTTGGTGTGCCGGTGTGCCGGTGTGTTGGGTGTGTTGGTGTGCTGGTGTGCTGGTGTGCTGGTGTGTTGGTTTGTTGGTGTGTTGGTGTGCTGGTGTGCTGGTGTGTTGGTGTGTTGGTGTGCTGGTGTGCTGGTGTGCCTAAATGTACAAAGAAACACCAGGTTAAGGAGGATTGAAGGTGGTTCATACCAAACTCATCAAGTCAGAGGGATTCCAGTGTGCGCTACATTCCACACCTGGTTTATCCTCCAACCGTGTCCTGACTGTGGGCGGTCGCGGTCGTTCCAGTAGTTTTTAAGTCCCGGTCGTCGTTCGGGGCAGTTTCCGTGGTTATTTCAGTTCGTTTTATAGGCCTTGTTACCTTGGTTAATTAGCAACATGTTTTGATTTCCAGGTAATATTTCCACTTTTGCTATTCAAGTTCATGTCTGTCTGAAGTTTAAACTGTTTAAAAATAGTATTTTAGTTGTTAAAATGTTAATTGTGGTGTCAGTCGTTTCCTGACAGACACACTAACATGTGCAGTGCATCATATCTCAGCGGGGTCTTTATCTGACAGAACGTAGAGCTTAAAAGCCGGCGGTCTTTTTGGCCGCCCGTGGTGGTTTTAGGCAGGCGTGACATCCGGTCGTGATGCAGCTTCGACACAAACGAGTAACTTGACTATTTGACGATCACCTCTCCCCTCTGTCAGGCAGGAGCCCGGAAGACGTCCGGACGAGGCGGTCGGTCCCTTAAGGGCCTCGGCCGTGACGAAAGTAAAAGAGTAAAATAAAAAGTCCCCGGCCCAAATGACTAAGAGACATGTTTTGGCATCGTCAAGGTAACGGGGCGTCTCATAAGGTGCCGTCCATTCCCACTTCTGCCATTTCGAGCACTTACCGGGTGACGTCAGTGAAGTCCGCGAGAGTTGAGGGCTCGGGCCTTGGGGGGTGGGGGGGGGTTGGGGTTGGGGTTGGGGACCGGGCCCAACAGCGGCGCGACTAATCGGGGCCCTCAAATTAGCTGCACGGTGCCGCAGATCGGTACGGCGCCGTCGTGCTGCAGAGGACGTGAACTGTTTTATCAGTCGGTTAGGAAGAGCTGACATGTCTCTCTCCACAATGTCAACACCGTGAGACGGTGTGGACGCTGGGGGGGGGGAGGGGTGGGGGTGGGTGGAGGTGGGGGGTGGTACTGACCTCCAGAAATGAACGTCGCTCAGGCGAATGCAAATCTGGCAGTTACAGTAAAGGTACTGAGCTTGCACCTGCTTCAGCTCCATGTGGACGCACAGCAACGTGCACCGGTGTGTCGCACACTTGTGCACGAGCCAGTTGGTGTGTGTGTGTGTGTGTGTGTGTGTGTGTGTGTGTGTGTGTGTGTGTGTGTGTGTGTGTGTGTGTGTATCCTTTCTACCTGCGCCTTTGTGAATTAATTCATGCATCCCAAGTCACGGGGAGCCGTGGTGAAGGAGCAATAGGGGCAACAAAAAAAAATCCATTTTCTTTCTCCTAAAAAAAAAAGCCACTATAATTTCATTAACGGGCTTTGCTTTGAAAAAAGAGGGGAAGAAAACTGTCGGAGGTAATTAAAAGATAAGCTGGAACAGTGCAGTCGGTTTGCCCCAGCCTCCGCTGCTTTAAGTCATTTAGTCTCCACAGTCAGAACCTTTTACCCCCCCCCCCTCCTCTCTCTTTAGACACACACATGCACACTCGTGCACTCATCTGATATTAGGAAGGCTCTCCTCCACCTGCCTGCAGACCCTATATTGACATGTGCACCGGGGGAAGATGTGCTGCAGTCCCGCGGGGTCGGACTTGGGAGATATGAAATGTGACAGGTGCACAATAGTTGTCAACATGAATGACTCATAAACAAGCGAGATATTAGGGCAGCCGGCATCATGGCGTGCATTCTGACAGAACATCTGAGAGGAAGCTTGACACCACCTCGAATATCACTTCTCACTTCTTCTCTTCTTTTTTTTTCTTTCTTCCTCGTTGCTCTACCTCCACGGGCAAGAGGGAAGGACGCTCACTCCTGTAGGCGCAGTAAACTCCTCAGACAGTTTTGCTCGGCGTGCTTCTGCTCACACTTATTCCGTTGGATGCGGGATAGAGCGTGTACATAGTTCTGGTCCAGATCCACCTGAGCATCGCCGTGTTGGATTTTTAAAATTTAATACCTTTGTGGAAAAAAAAGAAAAAGATACACAGCTGCCGCTCCCTGAATGCTCCTAAAATCTACTCCTGTATTTTCGTAATGTGTGTGTGTGTGTGGTGTTAGTTAGTTAGTGTAGATAGCGGGACCGAAAACTAAAGCACTTATGATCCTAATTCTTTTTGGAGGTGGTAGGTATTGTTCCAGAGAGTAAGGGAAAAATCCCAGAAAATTAAAATTATGCATAAATATGCATAAATATGCAAAATATGCATTTTTCTAAAAATGGCTAAAAACCCACTTTTCTCGGCATGTCAGATGATTCTGAGCATCTTTGATTTTTTCACCTATATAAAAAAATTTTCTGGGACAAATGTTTTGGCTTTATGCAAAATATATGAATATTTGCAAAAATGCACTTATGATCCTAATTTTTTTGGAGGTGGTAGGTATTGTTCCAGAGAAGACCAGAAAAAAGCAGACCATTAAAATATAATTATAATGATTATGCATAATTATGCAAAATATGCATTTTCTAAAAATGGCTAAAAACCACTTTTCTCGGCATTTCAGATGATTCTGAGCATTTGGGGGGAGGGAGTTGGAGTGGGGGGGGGGTTAGGGGCAGGGGGAAGGCGGTTAGCTGGCAGGATGAAGAGGAGGGAGATTTAGACGGGTGGATAACCAAACCGCTACATTGTAGCGGGGTTCTTCTAGTTACATATATTTGCATATATTGACACTATTTATGACGTGTGTTGGTGGCGTCATTTCCTTCGTGGAGTTCGTTGCTCTGTCCTAGAAACACACTAGCGCCCTCCAGTGCAGAGAAATAGTCTAAACTTGATTTTTGATTATTTCCAACATGTCTGGTTACAGATGCCGTTGCGGACGCACCATGACTACCACCGAGGTGCTGCAGCATTTACAGGCGTCGGACAGCGGCCATTTTAAATTGTTTGAAAAACAGTATTAAAGTTGTTAAAATGTTAATTTTGGTGTCAGTTAGTTTCTTAACAGACGTACTAACATATGCAATACATTAATATCTGAACTGGGTATTTATCTTGACAGAATATAGAGTTTAAATACCGGCGGTCATTTTGACGGCCCATGGTGGTTTAGGTAGGAGTGAAACCCCGGTGGTTCTAGCGGTAATATTACTCCCCCAGATACTTACTGTTCAGTACGATACAGCGGCTGTTGTGCAGTTGTACGACGAGGAAATCTGGATGACTTAGTCACGTTGTGGGTGCGGACGGAGAGAAACTGACACCCTCGGCATCGCTGCAGCTTCTCCTCCCTCCAGCTGCTAGCATGATATGCGGGGGGGGTGGGGGGGGGCGTAAAGATTAGCGGAGAATGGTGGATCTGCTGCATCACTTAATTAAACTCCATTGCAGCTTGATGAGCAATTAATCAAGGCGGCTTACCACGGTGTCAGGAAGGGCCGGCTTCACGGGGCGCGGGATGTTTGCACCACATATATTCCTAAGGGAGCGGCCCAGCGGGGGAGCTTCACTTACCCAGTTAGCGGTGCTGAGATTGGGCTGGGAGTGATGGGCCGGGTTTACGTAAGCGGCTATCAATCACTCACTGACATAAGCCTGCACCCTATTAGAGATCACGGATTAGGCCCCTCACGCCGCCGGAAGAGTGGGGGGGGGGGGTGGCGACTCGTCTTAAGTGGATTGTGAGGAACTTCAGGAAAAAAAAATATGGAAAAAGTATCAGATTATTTTCTAAAATAATAAAAATGCCGCTGGAGAGGCCAGTGCCGTCCCTATCTCGGGGAGCAGATGCAGTAAACAGTCAGTTAATCGCTTTACGCGGTGATGACCACGGACCGTAAGCAGGTCAACGTTTCCTCAAATCGCAAGACTATCGGCGCTTATCTCTGATCTGACTCGTTGGGAAATTATTTTGGTGGTTTTTGTTTTTTTTTGTGATTTTGTCCTATATGACCCTTTCATCTACGTTGTCATCTCCTTCAAGACAGTGAAATGGATGTTTTTTCTATGGAAATTGAGTCGGCAATTTGTGACTAAATGCAGTGGATTTATTAATGAGACCATTGGGAGCATTAAAAGTCAACTGAAGGAGGCTATTAAAAGTAGGATTTTAATTGGTTTGGTCCCTGCTACTAAACCTGTTTTTCTTTTTCTTTTTTCTTTTTTTTTCAGGAGCTTTAGTGCTATAAAGTTCTGAATTAGCCTGTTTTATTGTCTGATAGTCCTTGAAAGAAGGTTTATTGCTGGAATACCATTATGTTATAGTCACGCGCTTTAAGATAACCTACGGATGCTGTTTCAAGATGCACAGGTGCAAATCTGCAAACCATTTCGGCTGCATAAAACTTAGTGTGAAAAATAAATATTGGATCCTGGTCCTGTAGTCGGCCTCTGTAGACTCCAGCAACAGATGAGCATGAGCGCTGAAAACAAAGAAGATGGATATGTGAATAACAACACCATAATACAGGGGCGCAGCTCCAGGCAAGGGCCGTGGTCTCCGGGCCCACCGGACGAAGCAGACGAAGCCCTCCTAGCCGATCCAGCGCCAGCTCTCCCAGCCAGACACCCTCGACACGCCTCCCCGCACTCCTCACGACGACACCAAAAACACCACAGTCAACGCCGGGTGAGGCCGCCACCAGACCGCCCTCGGCGTTATCGGAACTGCCCGTCTGCGTGGGCTAGCAGTTGGCTTAGCCTGCCCCGCTCTCCCAGCCGATCCAGCGCCAGCTCTCCCAGCCGATCCAGCGCCAGCTCTCCCAGCCGATCCAGCGCCAGCTCTCCCAGCCGATCCAGCGCCAGCTCTCCCGGCCAGCAAATGAAGACAAAACTGAGACGCAGACGTGGACAAAGACACTGCGTGGACGGTACTGGGTGAGGCCGCCACAAATGTGAACTCCCACAACCATCTTCTGACAACAGCACTGGGCGAGGCCACTGCAAACGTGAATTCGTGCAGCCGTCTTCCCACACTGGAAGCTGGTATTTACCATTAGTTTCCGGTAGTTACTAGTAGTAGTTACCTAGGTAGTTACCCCCCAGTCCTTTCCTAACATCCTACTAGGTAGTTACCCCCCAGTCCTTTCCTAACATCCTATTCAGGCCCATGATTTGTTATGTGGAGACAGAGAGGGTAGTTTCATGTAATAACATGGAATCGGAGCTGGAAGATGCAACGTTACCTTTTTCTAGTGGTTACATCCTTCCTAAAATCCCAGCCAAGCCCGGGCTTTGTTACCCGGTAATTACCCTGGTATTACCCGGTTATTACCGAGCTGTAATCTAAAGTGGAACCTGGGTATGTGTCCTGGTTGCTGCACTAGCGCCTCCTCTGGTGGGTCGGGTGCCTGCTCGGTAGTCTGCAGCCCTCACCGGATCATCGGCGGGGGGGGGGGGGGGGCAGTGAATTGGACGGGTACAGTAGGGGGGAAAATCCACAACCCCACCACCATAATAACATGTCTTCCTTTCACAACCGCAGTGTTTGATTCTAACGACAAAGGAGTCGATCCCACCCAGCCAGCACAAGAGGAGGAGGTGTTTCTCCTGCGGGCCTCTGGTGTGAAGGCTGACGCCGCCGGAAGAGGCCCGTGGTGCTCAGTGCTTCCAGCGTAGAAGCACAGCTGTCTTTCTGATGCGGGCTGAAGGATCTCAAGGGGGGCATTCCCCTCCTGAAGCAGATTGCCAGTAATACCAGGCTCAGCGCTACACCCGCACAGCATCCTCTCATCCCTTCAGTCCTCCAGGACATCCTCACGCCGAGGACTTCCACGCGCCGCCGTCACCTTTACACTGGCGTCTCAGACGTCACGGCTTGTCGTAGAACGGTGATTTTGTGTGTAAGTTGTGACACTTGCAGAGCGTCTGATGGGCCCAGGTTTGGTACCGCGGTGTGTGCGACACATGACAAATGTTTTAATTTAGCTTCTGCTTCTGGCACAGGACACTCACCCTTCACTCACCCTGCAGACGAAAAGAGCAGTGTGTTTGTGTGTGTGTGTGTGTTTGAGTGTGTGTGCGTGTGCTTGATGTGTGTGTGCATGTGTGTGCGTTTGTGTGCGTGTGTGCATATGTGTGTGCATGATATGCATGTGTGTGTGTGTATGTGCATGATGGTTGAGTGCGTGTGTGTGCATGAGTGTGTGCATGATATGCATGTGTGTGTGTGTGTGTGTGTGTGTGTGTGTGCATGATGGTTGAGTGCGTGATGTGTGTGTGTGTGCATGTGTGTGTGTGCAAGATTTGCATGTGTGTGTGTATGTGCATGATGTGTGAGTGCGTGATATGAGTGTGTGCGTGATGTGCGTGTGTGTGCGCGCTTAAGCGTTAGAGTGTGTGCATGAGATGCGTGTGTGTGTGTGTGTGTGTGTGTTAGAGAGTGCGAGAGAGACACGGAGACGGAGTAGGGCTCTGCTGACTGGATAATGACATGCAGAGAGCTGCACCTCCAGGTTGAGCCTCCATCCAGATGCTCCGCTCACTGCAGCTCAGAAGGGGAGAGACTGCAGCAGCGTATGCGCTCGTCTCCGCCGGACGAAACAGCAGGACGCAGGGACGTGGCTCTCGTACCGTAACACAAGCTTATTATTAGAGCAGGTAGCCGTCGCTTATAGATCTGAGGCAGTCGGGCCGAGCCGGGTCCTGTGATACGACGTGCCTGTATTTCCGCAGCGACACTGTTTCATGGTCTCCTAGCAACGACAACACTACCCACCGAGATTTAGTGATTCAGCCTCATAGAGTGTGCTCAGACACAATTACACCGTCTCGCTGGGTCGTGAAGCTACTGTACAGCGGTTAAAGGGACGATGAGGCGAGTTTTCATGTTTGAAACAGGCCCCGAGCCCAGACCCCAAGCCCAGATGGTTAATTCTGTTACCCACACATGCTAGTGTGCAGCGAAACATGAAACCGCCCCAGTCAAAAGTGTGGTGCAGCCAAGAGGGGAATCGTCCTGGGAACGGAACGGAAATTTTACAGGTTTTTCACCAATTCCAAAATGACATTAAAAAGAGATGAGCTAGTAAAACATTAAGCCAAGCGTACTAGAAAAACACATTTTACTTTAATCACAGGAAGTTGAATCAGTTCATCTGGACACGTCTGTTGAGAGAAACAACCTCTTCAGTCTCAACTGACTGCAGGGGCCCCGCCCTTATAAACAACACAGCGACATAACGACCGAAACCAACGACCGGTTTCATATGCAAATTACCATGACCATTAACTAGAGTTACATTATGTGTACTTTTCACAGAGGGTCGGGGAATGTTTGCAATCACAGCATTGTAAGACGGTGACAGATGTACTCTTAGGCCATCCCCGGTTCAGGGATGGTTGTTCCCGCTTCACATACGTAGATGGGATCTTTGGGCCCAAACACACCAAACCGACTAGAGGCAATGAAGGCCGACTGTTGCATCGCCTCACGTCACCTGCCATCTGGGCCAAAAAGTAGCACTTGAACACACCACAAAGACTACAGCCGATGGCCAGCTAGCATGTATGCTCTGCATTGATTCACTAAGCTGAACAGCTGATCAGAGTGATCTGTCTAACCGACGGGCTCCATCGATTTAGCATGCCGAATCGGCCGAAAAGCTGCCGACAGGTCTGACTAGTGCCGACGGTGTGGGACACACCGCAAAAACTAAGGTCACAGACGCTCACTGATGGCCTGCCATTGGCCGACAGTCAGGCTGGTGTGTCAGGGCCCTTTGACTCCCCTTTCAAACCAGTGTTCCTCCCTATCAAGGATGTGCACATCCTCATCCCTGAAAGAGTGGCCACTGGCCTGTAGATGGCGTAGACTGTGGAGTCCTCGCCTGACGTATTAGCTCTCCTGTGTTTTGCCATCGAGTCTGTTTGGTTTCCCCGATGTACAAGTCACGGCAACCCTCCTGGCACTTAACTGGGTACACTATATTGCTCTGTTTGTGCCGGGGAACCCGATCCTTGGGGTGGACCAAGAAAATCTACTTTCCACTGACGTGGTTGTATGGGAGGGAGGATAACAGCTGGCTCGTTCTACCGAGCGCCATAACTACATCGACTTTAGCATACCAAGTATGTTTCTGGGAGATTTACATTTGGGATTAGTTTTAATTTTGCAGAGTAACAACTGTCAATTCATAAAATTATAGTTTTACTTTCTCAGCACCATTTTTCTGCAAATAGGGGTGGTAAAAAAAACCTCTTATTCTTATACATTTAAATATAAATATACACTTATATACTTAAATATAAATATATACTTATATACACACAAATATACATTTTTCTGCAAATAGGGGAGGTAAAAAAACAAAAACTTTTCTTCCTCATAACGATGAATGAAGTGATCCTTAATTATAACGTGTGATCAAAAAAGAAAACCCCAATAAACTGGGAATCACAGAAAGTTGAATCAGGGGGCACCCCGGTGGCTCATCTGGTAGAGGGGTACAACATAAGGCTGAGTCCTTAACGCAGCCGCCTGGGCTCGAATCCGGCCTGGGCCCTTTTCTGCATGCCATCCCCTCTCTCTCCCCTGCCTTTCCCGTCTCTCTCTACTGTCACTGTTAAAATAAAGCAGAAAATGCCAAAAAAGGAATCTAAAGTGCATCTGGGTGGCGTAGCGGTCTATTCCGTTGCCTACCAACATGGGGCTCACCGGTTCGAATCCCCGTGTTACCTTAGGCTTGGTCAGCGTCCCTACAGACACAATTGACCATGTCTGCGGGTGGGAAACCGGATGTGCGTATGTGTCCTGGTCGCTACACTAGCGCCTCCTCTGGTCAGTCAGGGTGCCTGTTCGTGGGGGAGGGGAAATATCGTGATCCTCCCACGTGCTACATCCCCCTGGTGAAACTCCTCACTGTCAGGTGAAAAGAAGCAGCTGGACACTCCACATTTATGGGAGGAGGCATGTGGTAGTCTGCAGCCCTCCCCGGATCGGCAGAGGGGGTGGAGCAGCGACTAGGATGGCTCGGAGGAGTGGGGTAATTGGCCAAGTACAATTGGGGGGAAGGGGGGGGGGTCCAAAAAAAAGTTGGATCAGTTCTGGGAATGTAAACTGGGAATTTAATGCAACTCATATTGACCACATCCTGTGTTTTGTCTTGTGCTTTCTTCTCTTTTCAGGAAAAAGGGAACATTGCGGTTGTGTTTAATGTGGGAACGGATGACATTAACATTGAGGAGACGTCAAAGTTTGTAAATGACGGAAAGTACCATATAGTGAAGTTTACGCGGAGTGGGGGTAATGCCACTCTGCAGGTGGATGACCTGCCAGTCATTGAGCGATACCCCACAGGTGAGTAGCCCACTCCTCCTCCGACTGTCCGCCGCTGTCTAAAACTGTAATGCAACGAGTGAGACTTGACTTTATGCAGAAGCAAGATGTTACCAGTGTAGCTGCTGGACTGCTGGACTTGTGTTTCTGATGGGTTATTTTACAGTTACGTTAAAAGAACAATGCCACTGTTGTCCAGTTCTCCTCATCTCCAGTGTGTCGCATCTCTTTACCGTAACCTGGAATATCTCACCGTCAGCTGATGCTTTTTGCTCCCCGTGTTACACGTCTAACTTTACATGTGCCTTCGAACGCCCATCCACTTGTTTATTTTCCAATCTAAAACATACGCCCTCTTGCCTACCAACACGGGGATCACCGGTTTGAATCCCCATGTTACCTCCGGCTTGGTCGGGCGTCCCTACAGACACAATTGGCCGTGTCTGCAGGTGGGAAGCCGGATGTGGGTATGTGTCCTGGTCGCTGCACTAGCGCCTCCTCTGGTTGATTGGGGCGCCTGTTGGGGGAGGGGGGACTGGGGGGAATAGCGTGATCCTCCCACGCGCTACGTCCCCCTGGTGAAGCTCCTCACTGTCAGGTGAAAAGAAGCGGCTGGTGACTCCACCTGTATGGGAGGAGACATGTGGTAGTCTGCAGCCCTCCCCGGATCGGCAGAGGGGGTGGGGCAGCGACCGGGACGGCTCGGAAGAGTGGGGTAATTAGGAGAAAAGGGGGGAGGGAGGAATAAAAAAAAAACCAGATACCCTCTTGACATTTCTACGTCATATATCCTGTAATGGATGTGAGTCCCAGCTACGTCGGGTTTTTAACGGCCGAATCAATACACCGTTCACAGCCAGATGACTATTTCACCAATTTATTGTGGCAAGTAATGGAGTGCCAGGTCGGTTTAATTGTCCATCAATACGAGACATTATTTCTGGGGATGGATGCAACAACAAACCCGCAGGAAGTTGGTCACTCGGTAGCCATGATTACATTCATCTTGGCTGTTTCAGAGTCGTACTTGTACCCATGAAATCAGGTCCCGGCACAAGCCGTCCTGCTAATGGTTTTTATGCTACCATTAATAGTTTTTATTGGTACTGGTATTTAGTCACATGCAGACAGTGTACAAGACAAACACATTCGTTTTATAGGAAAACATAATTACAAGTCATAACGGCAAATGAGAGGAAGAAATGAAGGAAGATCAAAAGATAACCCTAAAAATGAGAAAGGGGGTGTCCGGGTAGCATGGCGAAGCCGGATGTGGGTACGTGTCCTGCTCGCTGCACTAGCGCCTCCTCTGGTCGGTCGGGTCGCCTGCTCGGGGGGGAGGGGGGTACTGGGGGGAATAGCGTGATCCTCCCACGCGCTACGTCCCCCTGGTGAAACTCCTCACTGTCAGGTGAAAAGAAGCGGCTGGCGACTCCACATGTATCGGAGGAGGCATGTGGTAGTCTGCAGCCCTCCTGGATCAGCAGAGGGGGTGGGGCAGCGACCGGCACGGCTCAGAGAGCGGGGTAATTGGCTAAGTACATTTGGGGAGAAAAGGGGGAGGGGGGGGACCCAAAGAGAAAGGAATAAAAGCTGAAATGACACAAACGTATTCTGTCCATGTTTTGATAACGCACTAACAGAGTGGAAAAACGCAGTCTATTAACGCCAGACACCAGAGTCATCCCGAATGAATTCCCTCCGACGACCCCGGAGGAGCAGTTTGCCCCAAAGTTATCAGAAGTAAGCGCTTTTATCTTGTTATTTTCATACTCATTTGAGTAATTCGACCTTTTAGTATGCCAAAATGTAAATGCTTCACCCGCCATGCACACATATATGTGTATATATGTGTGTATATATAGTGTTCATAGGCAGTCTAGACAGGATACAGTCCTCCTGCAGCCATTAAACAGGAGGATGTGTGAGTGCAATAGGAGCTTTGGTGCCACTGCAGCTCATCGGGACGTATAAATTGAATGCCCGTCCCGCCCCTCAAGACCCAGAGTCATTATGTAAAAATCTGCAGGAACTGCATTCTCTAAGTGGACAAATGATTTCATTTATTCCAACCAAATAAATGCAGGTTCATACAAACCATAAACTTGTCTCATGCGAGCGTTCTCATTCCCACCGGGCCGCGACTGGCGCCATATCAGGCTGCGTTCCAACTCTGCCGCTGTACCGACGGCGGATGACAATAGTTAAAGCTTTGTTTCGGGAAAGTGTTGCGGATTAACTTGAGATGCGATCCAAGCGATGAGGTAAGTCAGCTCCCATTCAGAGTGTCTGCTCGGGGGAACGGCTGGAGTAACACTGGGGCGGATGTGAAGTGATCTGTAACCACTGGAGATGAAGGAGAAACTCAGTAACACTGGCATGTTCCTTTAGAGTGTCACCATGTCAGTAGCATGATAACGGCACCAAGTTATCTGAATGCCACAGCTAGGGTTGTTGTAATCATCACCAAAAGCCTTTGACAAAAGCTATAGAGGACTGAAGGCAGGGTGGATGTTGTGTGATGCGTCATGACTGGTGTTCCTACGTACTCCCTCGTCCCGGAGCAGTGTGGAGATCCTGTGCCAACAGAACCAGTTTGAGATCGAGAGGCATTTGACAGTTGCAGAATAAGAGGATACTGGCATTATGGTGACACACACATCCCTTGCATGTCAGCTGACTTTATTTTTACTTGAAATTTCGTAGTGTCATGCTCTCTCTGTATATCTATCTATCTATCTATCTGGTGCCTCTTGTGTCGGTGTACAACGATAGCCGGCCAGCACTGATGGATTCCACTTGCCCCGATGCCTCTTTTCCATGGTCGCAATGTGCTGGTGTAACCTTTCACCGTGTTCGTCACTGACTGCACCAAGATCAGCAGGGACGGAGTCCAAGTGTGACTGCAGAACATGAATTTTCAGTGCCATGGTGCACATGTGGCCCCTCATAAACTGTACCGCAGTGGGATGCTGTCAGCTGATCACTAGCTTAGCTAAAGTAGCCTACTTATGTCCTTTGGGTAGAATTGGTTTGTAAAAGCTAACGCTTGGGAGCGGCACGGTGGCGCAGTGGTAAGTGTGTTCACCTCACAGCAAGAAGGTCCTGGGTTCGAGCCCCAGGGTAGTCCAACCTTGAGGGTCGTCCCAGGTCGTCCTCTGTGTGGAGTTTGCATGTTCTCCCCGTGTCTGCGTGGGTTTCCTCCGGGTGCTCCGGTTTCCTCCAACAGTCCGAAGACATGTAGGTCGGGTGACTAGGCCGGACTAAATTGTCCCTAAGTGTGAATGTGTGTGTGTGTGTGTGTGTGTGTGTGTGGGCCCAGTGATGGCCTGGCGGCCTGTCCAGGGTGTCTCCCCGCCTGCCACCCAATGACTGCTGGGATAGGCTCCAGCATCCCCGCTACCCTGAGAGCAGGATAAGCAGTTTGGATAATGGATGGATGGACGGATAATGGACGGATGGATGGATGCTCTCTCTCTGGAAATACAGCAGGGCTCACGGTTCCTACGTTGCAAGCAGCCAACACAGGAGCCTCAAATGACGGAGTATACAGAAGACAATTTTTAACCTGTCTCACCCCTCTTTGCATATTGTTTGGTGACCTTTCTCTGCATGGCCAGTGCATTCATCTAGATGAATGTGAGAGTGTTGTGGCTGCAACTCAATCCTTTCTTGTTGCCCCAGGTGAAAAAGGGATGTTAATGGATCCCGACGTGCCACAGACATGGCAGATTGCACCGCAGGGCAAATGCCTGGATGCTGCACGCTACAGGCCCCCGTCTCTCGAACACGCATGATGAAATACTGATGCTCCTCAAAAATACATTATGGCTCACTCTTCTTTTTTTTGTTATAGCTGTCTGCAGTAAAACAGCATAACGTTTTGTAATGAGGTCAACACACGGTAAAGAACCTGACTAAGTGTAAATGCAGCTAATCACCTTACCTCCGAACCCATCCATCCATCCATTACCCGAACCGCTTGTCCTGCTCTCAGGGTCGCAGGGAGGCTGGAGCCTATCCCAGCAGTCAGTGGGCGGCAGGCGGGGAGACACCCTGGACAGGCCGCCAGACCATCACACAGGGCTCACACACACACACATTCATAGCTAGGGACAATTTAGTACGGCCTAGTCACCTGACCTACATGTCTTTGGACTGTGGGAGGAAACCAGAGCACCCAGAGGAAACCCACACAGACACGGGGAGAACATGCAAACTCCACACAGAGGACGGCACGGGACAACTCCCAAGGTTGAACTACCTTGGGGCGCCAACCCAGGACCTTCTTGCTAGGCGATCACGCCAACCACTGCACCGCCGTGCCGCCGACCTAAGAACCAACTTTGAAATTCACTTCAGTCTCATAAGCTGTCCAAAGGAAAATGAGCAGCGTGGACGTGTGGGGAGGGATTTGTGTTGGATGTCAGGAGGAAAGGCGTGGTAGCCTGTGGACTGGCGCGACAATCACTGAAAAGTGCCAAGAAAAGACTTTAGCCAATTTCTCATGAACTGTAGCATTCCTATAACCCATTATAATTTCTTTTGTGTGTCCTTGAAAGACTCGTTTGGTAATCAATAAGATGCTGTTGCCATTTTAAAATGCCAGACCACCGTTTCAGGTGCGGTGAAAGAGGCGTTAGAGAGGATCAGGGTCTTTGTATTCAGCAAATTTCAGAACAAATTCTTTGCCTCGTCTCGAGGTCGATTAATAATCTCTCATCTTAGCCAAGGCAGACATAGCCCACATTATTAGGTTATTCAGTTTTATAGTGGATAATAACATCGCTAACGTGCCAAGTATGGCCAATTGTATTATACACACATACACGCACACACATATGTATACCCCCCCCCCTTTCTCCCCAATTGTGTCCGGCCAACTACCCCACTCTTCCGAGCCGTCCCGGCCTCTGCCCCACCCCCTCTGCCGATCCAGGGAGGGCTGCAGACTACCACATGCCTCCTCCCATACATGTGGAGTCACCAGCCGCTTCTTTTCACCTGACAGTGAGGAGTTTCACCAGGGGGACGTAGCGCGTGGGAGGATCACGCTATTCCCCCCAGTCCCCCCTCCCACCCAAACAGGCTCCCTGACCGACCAGAGGAGGCGCTAGTGCAGCGACCAGGACACAAACCCACATCCGGCTTCCCACCCACAGACACGGCTGATTGTGTCTGTAGGGACGCCCAACCAAGCCGGAGGTAACACGGGGATTCGAACTGGGATCCCCGTGTTGGTAGGCAACAGAATAGACCGCTAAGCTACCCGGACGCCCTATACATATATCTTTAAGTCCTGGAATGGTTCGTTGGTTGATAATATTTTGCACCGTTTTAAAAGTATATTAAATGTGTTAAATCAACCCAAAACCGCACCAAAGGTGTGATTTCAACTGTAGCTGAATCCATTTCTGCCACTGATGATGTTTCTAATACTAATATTAAGTTTCTAATACTGATAATAAGTTTCTTAGCAGAAGCAGATGGTCAAGTTGTTACCTTAGCCAGCTTTGCACAATGAGAAATTGAATTTATTGTTAAAGACATTCCACTAAAATGAATCTAAAATGTTTATTGAAAGGCGTGGGAAGATAAGAAAAACTTGGAGAGGCTGGTAATCGTTACTGAACTTCAATTTTGATGCATCCACAGATATCGAAAATGAAAATTGAAGTTTAAATTGTAAAAGGAAATTGATTTTTTTTCCTTTAAAGGGGCAGAGCTACAAGTGCTCTTGGGTGGCGGCGGGGGGGGGGGGGCACATCCACTCCCATCCCTACCAATTGGTCTTCATTGGCAATGCCAGGTCCGCCTGTCTCATTAGGCCCGTTGAAAACTAATTACCTCTGATTACAATTACTGCATGCAGCCTCCCCCAGCCTATACACACACAGCCATTATTTTCCCTGTTCGCCAGTAGTTTGATTAGCCCCCTTCTCTGCCTCGAACACGGCCATGATCGCAGCCCTCCGCCACTCGTAGGCCACTCACAGATCAACAGTGATCGTAATAAGAGTAGACGGCAAAGATTAAAATGATGACTGGAGAGTGGGAGAGATGTAGAAGAGGGGATTATATGGGAGAGGACTATCATTGTCAAAAGCAAGGGAATAATTACTTCACTAGGCCCTATATTGCCACCCTCTTAATCTCATTAAAAAGTTACATACTGCATACTTACAGGCCATTAGAAGTCCTTAAGCGCCATTATTGGAATCTCAAATGCAGGACACAGACTCATAACTACCCTTCCATTTATTGCAGCCATCACTTTGTTCTCCCCCCCCCCTTTTTTTTTTATTCTGGGGAACACAAAAGACTGGATAGCTTCAAAAATCCAGCTCTTCTCCCGAGCCCTGGCCATGGAAGTAATACCATCACAATGGTGCTGTCGTGCCCGCAGGGTGCCGTGCAGTACACTACCGGAGCGCCCAGTGAAAGCATGCTGCACAAAAAGATAATGGAGGATGCCTTGGCCTTATTCTTCCTCTGTTATCAGAGCGTGATGCACTTACAGAGCTCTGTCTCCCTCACTCTGCATGCTTCAGCCCTCCATCGCTTCTTTCTGCCCTTTTTTCTACCCCTGCCCCATGCACCGCCGCCCCCTCGACCCTTTCTCCCCACCTTGTGGTGTGGTCCAGATTTGCGGTGGGGGTGGGTGGGGGGGGGGGTTTCCTCCCCAGCTCTTTCAGCTATGTTTCCTAATGAATCTGATGTACTGAAGCATTGAAACACAACATGCCATCTACGGGGCAGTTGATTGTATTATTCTCTCCGCTCCGCGTTGTGCGGCTTTGTCCATGAGCCCATTTGGTGTATTGTGCGACCAATCAGCCATCAGTGAGCACACTAACAAATGGTGCAGTGGCTTTCCCCGCCAAAGCACACACACAAAAAAAAAAAAAGCAAACGCAATAAAAAAAAGAAGAAGAGAGATTTGTCTTGCTCCTTCCTCCCCAATTCTCCCAACTCTCTCAGCTGTGGACGTATTTGCATATTCCTTCGTTTAATATGGAGAGTGTCCCGGGGCTTGTAATGAGATAAAGCCCCCACCTTATCTGACCACTTTATTAAAAAAAAAGAAAGAAAGTAAAAGAAGAAGAAGAAAACAAGCGTGTGAGGGCAAACCAGGTCGGTGGGGACGGCTCAGCTGAATCGCGGCCGTCTGGCGGTGGAGATAAGCCGGGCCTATCCCGTCCCCAACCCAATCACCGCGGAGCAGCGGTCCCAGATTCTGCTCACGGGCGGCAGGATGAATGGGCCGAGGCCCTGCACCGGCGCCCCGGGGATCACATTGTTTAACAGTCCCGGATCCCTCAGCAAGGATCAATACACGATCACGCCGTGATTATATCCACACTTAATTAGCACGAGCGGGGTGATACTCGCTGAGAGCGTCATAGGAACCGCGGCTAAAACGATGAGGAGCTGCCGCCCTGCTTTTTTAAGAGCGGAGCATTTACAACCACAGTGGAACATAACAACCACAACGCACAACGTGTTTGTGTGTTGTGGTTGTACTTCTATCTTGGTGAGGCCCAACCGAGTTTCTAACCGTCAGACCGAGGACCTTTTTGTACAGTGAGGACATTTTGGCAGGTCGTCGCTTCTTTAAGGGCCTGTTTGAGTGTGAGGGTCTGGGTTTAGGGTTAGGGTTAGGCATGTAGAGCTCATGGTTAGGGTTAAGGGCTGTCGGAAAGAATGCAGTCGATGAGGGGTCCTCACAAAGACCGAACTACAAGAATGTGTGTGTGGGGCTTCTGGATAGCATGGCGGTCTATCCCATTGCCCACCAACACGGGGATCGCTGGTTTGAATCCCCGTGTTGCCTCAGGCTTGGTCGGGCGTCCCTACAGACACAATTGGCCGTGTCTGCGGGTGGGAAGCCGGATGTAGGTATGTGTCCTGGTCGCTGCACTAGCGCCTCCTCTGGTCGGTCAGGGCGCCTATTCAGGAGGGAGGGGGAACTGGGGGGAATAGCGTGATCCTCCCACGTGCTACGTCCCCCTGGTGAAACTCCTCACTGTCAGGTGAAAAGAAGCGGCTGGAGACTCCACATGTATGGGAGGAGGCATGTGGTCGTCTGCAGCTCTCCCCGGATTGGCAGAGGGGGTGGAGCAGAGACCAGGACGGCTCAGAAGAGTGGGGTGATCGGCCGAGTACAGTTGGGGAGAAAAAGGGGGGGGGGCTGCAACTGATTGACAGCAAGCAGGGACCAGTGGAGAAGCTGTTTGCAAAGAGCTCTTCCTGATTGGCCGATGAGGAGCGGGTACAGAGTAAATGTCCTATCTCCATTTACAGCGCCTGGGGCGGCCGCGGAGACCGGATTTCTCTCTCAGTACGTGGACTTCTGTGAAAGCTGTCAGGGATGTAGGAAGAGTTTGACCAAATATTGCAGGATGTGTTCCAAATGGAAGTCGCTGCACTGCAAAAAATGAAATATTATCAAGTGAAAATATCTTGTGTTTGGTACATCCATCCATTCTCTGAACCGCTTATCCTGCTCTCAGGGTCACGGGGATGCTGCAGCCTATCCCAGCAGTCATTGGACGGCAGGCGGGGAGACACCCTGGACAGGCCGCCAGACCATCACACAGGGCCGACACACACACACACATTCATAGCTAGGGACAATTTAGTTCTGGTGATTCACCTGACCTGCATGTCTTTGGACTGTGGGAGGAAACCCACGCAGACACGGGGAGAACATGCACACTCCACACAGACGACGACCTGGGACGACCCCCAAGGTTGGACTACCCCGGGGCTCGACTCATAAGTCAGGTATTGAGTAGAATTATCTTGAATTATCTTGTTCCACTGGCAGATAATTTTGCTTATTTCAAGTTTTTTTTTTCCCTAATTTTGGTGAATTTAATCTTGTTTTGAATAACTGTTAATCGTGTTTTCTTAAAACAAGACTAAATTGACCAAAAATCAGGGGAAAAAAAACTTGAAATAAGCAAAATTACCTGCCAGTGGAAATAAGATAATTCTACTCAATATTGGACTTACTGCACCAAATACGAGATATTTTCACTCGTTAAGATTTCATTTTGTGCAGTGTGATAGCCACTTTAACCACCGCCCCTTCACACAGCCTTTTGTCCACATGTTAGGATGGTGCAGAGGGAGGCTTTACCCCGTAATTTGCAACGAAAAGTCTAATTTTTTAGCGCCGACAGTGGCACACGGCAACACAACTGCCAAGCGAAGGCGTCCGAATAGAAAAAACCGAAGACACACTGCAGACGAGTGCGGGTGTGTTGTTTCTGGTTTTGCTCTGCTCCCCCATGCCGCTGTGTCCTCGGTGTCCTCCGGACAGCTGTGGGCTCGCTGGTCTGCAGGGTGCAGCCGGATGCTGACCTCTCTTCAGATGAGGTGTCAGGAAAGCACCAAACAGGGGCGCGGGACAGTCACGGCCCCCCACGGCACCAGAGATACGGGTGACACGGGTGACGCAACCCAGGCACCCCATGACTGACAAATGAAGGTGACCAAGATGAACCGAGTCCGCCGACGCCGTGTTTCCAGCAGCACGCGTTGATGGGTTTCCAGTCCTCTTGGCGAGTTTCTTTCTTCTTCCTAACCTGTGAAGTTCTGTCATCACAGTTTGCACCAGGATTTGATCACAAGTGTCTAAGGTGCACCGCCATTGAAGTGTAAAGTCAGACGTGGCCCTCGCCACGCTGCGGGGGAGGAAAACCTGACCCGGTGGATTTTATTCCCGGACGCTTAAAATAGAAGCACTTGTTAAGCTTCTCCGCACAAAGCGAAACGCTTTGAAGGATCTACACAGTAAGCTATTTTGAGTTTACCTCTAATTGGGGAGGGGGGGGGGTAAAAAAGGAATACTTAAAGGTTAAACTGAGATGAAAGTTATTGTCCAGGTTTTATCCTACGCTGGGAAGGGAGATAATTCGGTAAGATTTGCCTTTTAATAAATAAAAAAAATACCCTCAGGTGTGACCTCTATCAAAATGTTACACACGCAGGGCGCCCGGCTGGCGTGGCGCTCTATTCCGTAGCCTACCAACACGGGGATCGCCGGATCGAATCCCCGTGTTACCTTCGGCTTGGTCGGGCGTCCCTACAGACACAACTGGCCGTGTCTGCGGGTGGGAAGCCGGATGTGGGTATGTGTCCTGGTCACTGCACTAGCGCCTCCTCTGGTCGGTCAGGGTGCCTGTTCGGGGGGGGACTAGCATGATCCTCCCACGCGCTACGTCCCCCGGGTGAAACGCCTCACTGTCAGGTGAAAAGAAGCGGCTGGCGACTCCACATGTATGGGAGGAGGCATGTGGGAGTCAGTCTGCAGCCCTCCCCGGATCGGCAGAGGGGGTGGAGCAGAGACTGAGACGGCTCAGAAGAGTGGGGTGATTGGCCAAAAAATATAATTGGAAGAGAAAAAAAAGGGGGAAAATGTAAAAAAAAAAAAAAGAAAAGGGGGGGGATGTATGCATGCTTCAAACTGGTTATTTGATCACCTCGTGCCCTCCATGTCCTCATGTCAGAGAACTAAGGTTATTTTTGGAAATGGCTGTAGTTTTACTTTGCAGTTGTCTAATTATATCCCCCATTCCAAACCACCTACTCAGGTCGGTATCGCTTGGACCTTTATATATGAGATGTTAATGTGTTTCTTACCAGCACAATACTCGGTGTGTGTGTGTGTGTGTTAACGCTGTTTAATGAGACCCACTCTGCAGATTCCTCCCATTCGTGAGACTGTTAGATAGATGTAGTTATTGCACTTTACATAGGAAATACATATTTTCTTTGCTACGTTCTTCCTTTGCCCACCAAACTTAGCTATTTTGAGATTTTTCTGCTTATAACCCTCCAAATTGTCTTTATGTAAGCATCCCACCAGGTCAAGTTTCAGGTTTGTGCAAACTTGGCTAACGAAAACTTTCTCATGCTGATTCACATTCCTACACGTCCCTTTGTGGTTGTGCTATTAGACACAATGGGCGGGCCGCAGTATCGCACCTCGTACCAACGGTGAGGGTGATGCGCCTCACGAAACCTCCTCATCATGCTCCAGCACCACAAAATGAACCACAACCAAATTCCACCGGCCCGTCCAGCCACCTTGATTTGGATAAAATTGGTGTTTCAACACCTTTTAGCACCGCTCTTCTACACAAACTAGCAACGAATCTGAGCTGCAAGGTTACCTCCACTCCTTCAGAACCTCCTTTCTTTCCAGTGCAACGCAGTTCCTCACCGAATCACTGCTACCTGCCGGATCCTTTATCTGCCAGAACGGCATTAATATAGTTGATGGGACAAACACTGTCAATCTGTTAGGAGAATGGAGTGGACTGAATTCAATCTCTGAAGACAATAGCGGGGGGAAAAGCACTCAGAGGCAGTGCCACTGGGTTGAAAGTCCTCTTTTCTGCAGAGGTTATTGGCCTTGACAGAAGGGCAATGCAGAGTTTGGCCCCATCAACGCCAAAGTGCCCCTCCAATCTTTTAGTCTTTTTGCAGCTCCTCTTTGTCCCTCCGCCACTCGTGAGGTCTATTCTGCACCTCATAGAGAGCACTTTGGATCTGACCTTCACATAATCAAAACATCTTATATTTCAGCAACTTTTTTTCCCTTTAGTATTAGTTAGGGTTTTTATTTTTTCCTATGTCAAAAAAACAGCATTGGTGACACTAGCCCCTCGTAAACTGTGCAGCAGTGGGATGCTGTTAGCTGATCACCAGCTTAGTTAAAGTAGCCTACTTATTTCCCTGCAGTATTCACAATATGCTCATAAGTCATGACCACTTAATAAAAACTAACACTTGTGGGCGGCACGATGGCGCAGTGGTTAGCGCGGTCGCCTCACAGTAAGAAGGTCCTGGGTTCGAGCCCCGGGGTAGTCCAACCTTGGGGGTCATCCCGGATCGTCCTCTGTGTGGAGTTTGCATGTTCTCCCCGTGTCTGCGTGGGTGTCCTCCGGGAGCTCCGGTTTCCTCCCACAGTCCAAAGACATGTAGGTCAGGTGAATCAGCCGTACTAAATTGTCCCTAGGTGTGAATGTGTGTGGGTGTGAATGTGTGTGTGGGTGTGGGTGTGGGTGTGGGCCCTGTGATGGCCTGGCGGCCTGTCCAGGGTGTCTCCCCGCCTGCCGCCCAATGACTGCTGGGGTAGAGACTCCAGCATCCCTGCGACCCTGAGAGCAGGATATACAG